>NW_010521446.1:2712-3296 GCF_000687285.1 Phaethon lepturus | reverse complement strand
CCCTGCTGCCGGGGGGGAGGGGGGACCCTTGTCTGGGGGAGACCCCCCTGCCCCCTCCCTGGGAGCCGGAGCCCCGTGCCAGGGCTGCGCTGGGCCTTGCTTTCCCTGGGGGAGGAGTGGGACCTGGGCGGGGGGAATGCAGCAGCTCTTCTGCTGCCCTTGCTGGCTTGGCCTCAGCAGCTTGGTGGTCCCCAGCTCCCCCCTGCAGCCCCACCAGATGCCGCTGCCTGGGCCCTGGTGCCCTCCTGGGCCATCCCACCAGCAGCGCCAAGCCCTGCGCCCCTCCAGGCATGTCCCCTGCCCTGCTTGAGCCTGGGACACTGCTGGTGGGGACATGAGGCCCTGCCCGCGCCCTCCCACCCCAGTGACCAGTACCTAGCGCTGTGGGGGCTGCGCAGGCCAGATCCGGAGCAGCACAAGGGGGCAGGGGCCCCCATCGTCCCTGCCATGCACCTGGGACCCTGTGCATGCTGGGGCCCCTTCCTCTGGCATGAGAGACCCGTCCCGGAGAAGGAGTAGGGCAAGAGCTGGGGCCCTGGCTGGCTGCCGGGCCCCTGGGGCCCCACCCGACGCCCCCCACCGCC
>NW_010521446.1:0-2697 GCF_000687285.1 Phaethon lepturus | reverse complement strand
GGGGGGCAGCTCGGGGTAGGTCCCTGTGCTCTCCTTCTGCCGCCCCAGCTGGGATATCAGCATCTGGAGCCTCCCCCACCACCAGTAAAAGCCACTGGTCCTGTTGCTGTCTGTAACTGGGGAGCAGGAAAAAGGGGGGAGGATGCAGAGTGGGGGTGTGTGTTGGTGCTCATCCTGTGGCATCTGCTCTGGCAGGGTGCTGCTGGGTGCTGAGCACCCCAGCTCCCAAAGCCTGCTCCCAGCCTCACTCCACTTGTCCCAAGCAATAAGGCAGCCATGTGTCCTTGGGGAAGGGGCAATGTAGGGCCCCCCAGAGCGGGGGTAACATCTTTATTAACAAAAGAGTCCATCCCTTTGTCCCTGCCTTGCCCAGCACTGGGCCCCCCTCTGCCTGCCCGCCCCCTTGGCAGGGAGGGCTGGGGCTGGGTGGGTGCCCCTGTGCTCTTCTTTCTGCCCACTGGGAGCTGCTGCTCAGGGTGGGGAGACATGGGGGGAGTGAGATGGAGCCCCACAGCCGGGGGGGGCTCCCCAGGCATATTGAGGGGGCTGGAAGGCACTTGGTAATGGAGCCCCCAGCTGTTCCCTGAGAGGGGGAAGAAGGGCTTGGAGCAGCTCCTGAGCCGGTTCCCCTGGCTGGTGCCCCAGTGCCGGCCGAGTCCTTGCTGGCCTCATGTCGTCTTGTACCTGGGGGGGTCCCTGCCATGCTGGGGACAGAGGGTCCCCAGCCCCTACCACTCACTGGTGTGACAGGCTGAGGTCTGGCCAAGCCCCCACGGACGTCAGCTGCTGCTCCAGCTCCATGATGCGCAGACTGATGTACCCCGAGGACAGCAGCAGGGCCACCATCCTGGGGGACAGACCAGCATCAGACACGGGCATCACAGCCGGGTGGGGGGACAGGGCAGGAGCACTGTGGCCAGGCTCTGTGTGCTCGCCCTGGGGACATGGTGGCCAGGCCAGCGAGGGTGCCCAAGGGGGAGTGGGGGAAGCCCAGGCTGACAGTGCCACGCTGGAGAGCCTGCCCGGGCCGGGGCACAGCAGGGCCGGGGACCCTGAGGTGTGTGAGCAGGTCCTGGGGACTCACAGCAGCAGGTAGATGAGGATGATGGTGTTGAGGGGGCTCAGCTGCGTGGTGGTCCAGGCCCACAGCACAGTGTGGGGGGGGGGCCCCCCTGCCAAGACGACGCAGTGTCAGTGCCACTGAGAGCCTCAGCCTGGCCTCGGTGGTCAGCTCTGCCCGGTGCTGCCAGGGGCCAACCCCGGCATCAAGCCCCAGCAGCATTCCCCTCCCCAGGGCTCCCTGACCGCCCCCCAGAGCTGCGTGGCTTTGCCAAGGGCACCCGCTTACCGCTGCTCAGCGCCAGTGCTGCTGCCTCTTCACCCTCCTCCTCCGCTTGCCTTGGTGTCGGGCTCGGCCCATCTGTGTGCAACCGGGAGACGTTCAATGAGTGCCCCAGGCCTAGGGAGGGGACCGGGGGGCCAGGGGACCAGGGGCATACTGGGCCATGAGGAGCTGATCCTGTGCTCCCTGGTGCTGTGGGAGATGCTGTTTAGGTGGCCAAGGGCTGCACGGTCCCTCTGCATGGCTGGGGAGGGGGACCAGAGCCGAGAGCTGTCAGTGGGGCAGAAACGTGCGTGAGGACACGCGCGCTTGCGCAGGCAGGGCTGCAGGGCGGCCACTCACCCGGCAGCTCCTGGAGGCTGTCGGGCTCCGGGGTGCTCTGCTCCAGGTCCGACTGGCTCGAGGTCTGAAAGAGGACAAGCCTTGGTCATGGTGCACACCCCCAAGGCACCCACCCCACAGCCATGGGGATGTGGGTGGGACCCCCAAAGGGACTCGTGCCAGTCCCAAGGAGGAAGCCCTGAGGGTCCTGGGGTCTGAGCTGCCCTGAGCTGGGGCTTTTTCAACTCCATGTTTCCCCCTGAAAACCTTCCCAGGGGGGCAGACACCCATGCAGCGTGGGCTGCTGCCATCACATCTGCCCCTGTCCCAGCCCAGGGGGCTGGGACTGTGCCTCCCTCTGCCAAAATCCTCCTGCTGACCATTGCCTGGCCTTACCAGAGGCTTCCTAAGGATTTCCTTGTTGCTCAGAGAGGCCAGAGGGCTCCAACTGTTGTCCTGGACAAGGAAAGATTCAGGTGGGTGCTGGCGGGTGCCTGCCACCCCCGTGGCCCCCAGTCCGGCGCCCTGCATACCTGCAGGTGTTTGCAGACTGACTTCAGGAGCTGGTGTGTGGCCTCCCGCCGGCGCAGCGACACGAAGAGGAACTGCCAGGGAACAGGAAAAAGGTTTGTATCAGAGCTGCTCCCTCGGCCGTGGCCCAGCACCCACTGGCCATGGGGATGAGGACGCACCAAATAGCCCCGGGCTGAGCTGCCCCCCAGCACCGTCCCCGTCCCCACTCTCACCTTCTCCCCCTCAGCTGTGCGGATACTGAGCGCGTTGGGTACCAGGAGCGCCGTGTTGGTCTTCTTCAGGGCCAAGATGGAGGTGACGGGGATGACTGCCTGTGCCAGGGGATGCCAGGCAGCGTCACCGTGTCCCTAGCTGTGGCCAGTGCCCCCCCACTGGAGCTGCTGGCCCCGCACCCGTCCCCAGCCCACCTTGATGTCCTTGAGCAAGAGGCTGGAGTGGAAGCAGACATGGTGGGAGGAGATGTAGAGGCGGCCATGGTAGGGTACCTCTCTCTGCCAGGC
>NW_010521445.1:0-14966 GCF_000687285.1 Phaethon lepturus | reverse complement strand
TGGGCCGCCGGCCCCCGGGAGGACGCTGCCGCGGGGCCGGGGCGGAGGTAACCGCCAGCTCTTGCCGAAGGTGGGTTTTGTTTTTGCTTTTGGTGAAACGCCTAAGCACAACCGCTCCTGAAGCCTCCTGCCCGCGGCTGCCCCGCTTTGGGGGGACGGAGAACCCCCAAACTAAAGTTACCGAAACGCTGGTGTGAATGCTTTCCAGCAGGAGAAGTTCTGGGGTTTCACTTTAGATGAGCATTAGCTTAAAACAAATTATTATGTAGCTTTTTTGCTTTCAGCTATTTGTATACTTTTTGAGAACCAGTAATTTGTCTTCCTTTATTTAGTTTGGGAAACATGAAAAATTTGGACTCTGCACATAGTCTTGGATGAGAAAAACTTCTTTTGTTGTACCTTACTGTGGGACCAGGAAAAACGTTTTCTCGTAACACCCACTGAAAGAGGGCAAGTGGATTCTACCAAGGCTTTGAGAGGGAAAGAATTCTTGATTACAAAGTCTTCTAAAACGACAGCTTTTTTGGAGGAGGGACCACCTCTTGCTTAGTGCCCACAGCGCAGCGGGTACTTCAGAGCTGCTGATGGAAGTTTAAGTGCCGTGGCAGCGCTGCTACCAGAAGAGATCATGTTTGCCCATTCCTCCGTGGCGGTAGCTCGCCGCAAGCACGTGCTGTCGCCGAGAGTGGCAGTACACTGCGAGTATCCTGGATTTATATAGTCCTCAGTACAGGCCGTGAGCATTAGCGCCAGGACAAAAGTAACGAATGGAGAAAAGAGGGCAGGACCACTCCTTTCACTGGCAACCCCTAATTAGATTGGTGTAAAGCAACACTGAAAACAAAGCCTCCGTGGCTTGCTGAGGGCTGTACAGAAAATCTGCGCCAGAGCGGAGGATGGATCCTGGCCCTACAGGCTCACGACTGGATTGTCGCTGTTCTTTGTCCAGGCGGGACTCCTGCTGTGCACAGCCTCCTTTCTTCCCTTTCCCATCTTCATAAACGACAATAGCAGAGCTGGTTGGTTCCCCTGGGAGGTTTGAAACAACTCGAATTCCTTTAAGGTCAAGTGACCTGTAGGAGACAAGTGTTAAATGTTGGGTCCTTCCCATATCCCAGTGGAGGGTGTGCTCTGCTACTCTGTGTTGGATGTTCTCATGGCCTTTCCCTTTTCTCTAGGCTCGGATGGAGGTAGATGCTGATGGAAATGGTGCTAAAATATTTGCTTACGCATTCGACAAAAATCGTGGAAGGGGATCCGGCCGTCTCCTGCACGAGCTGCTTTGGTAGGTATCGTAAGGAAAGCTAAATACTTTCAAGGGTTCACTAAGGTGGGGTTTGCTGCCACCACCTTGTACGTTATTTCTCTGCCTGTAGTATTTTAAGCCTTCTCAGGAGGCTTGCAGCTATGCTCAGCTGGAAACCCAGCACAGGGGCTGCCCATGGATCTTACTATGGCTTGGTTCTGCACTGAGCCTTCAAACAGCTGAGTGTCTGTAAAAATGTAATTCCCAGAGAAAACAGCGATAGGTGAGTATTAGTCAAGTAGACGCTGTTTGAATCTGGTGGGGGAGCAGGGGACTGGCTCCGTTTGATAGGTGAAGACTAACCTTAGGCGGTTGTTTTTGGTTTTTGTCCCGTGGTAATCAGGTACGTCTTACTGGTACCAGTGAGAATTGGCAGTGCGCTGGAGAGAGATGGAACCTCTGATACCTTAAGACTTTGGGGTTTTTTGTTTGGCCTTCTGGAAAGCTGCCTGAAGTGATGCTGATGATTCTTCGTATCAGCAGCTACATCTGATTTTTCCATATTCTAAGAATCATTGCCTGACACCCTTTGTAGCTGCTGGTTTAGATTCAGAGGCCAACTTACTCGCTTGTGAGAGATTAGTTCATCCAGTGAGCTAATAAGTTGCTCTTCCTAGACATGTTCGTGGATTTGTAGAAAAGATGGGGTATCCTAAAGAGAAGTGTTTTTTGTCTCTAAAGTGTTTTTTTCTCTCTAAAGAGAAGCCTTTTTTGAGAAATTAAGCATGTTTTCTATTCAGTTCTACAAACTATCCGTAGAAGTCGCAGTACCTGAGATACAGGTGTGCTTTCTTTGTTGTTCCAGGTTATTTTTTATTCCCCAAACTAGCCTCTGTACAAGAGGAGGAAGACAGGAAGAATATCAGAGACTATTATTATTATTTACAATCTGCTCGTTAAATACGGATTTTAACCTGCATCTGTTAATGTTTAATCTTGTTGCACGTATAACTTTGAAAATTGTTATGAAGTTGACTACAGTATGTGGGGTGAATCACTGTCAGCTACTGCTAACTGTGAACCTCACACAGTAATAATTGTCGTCTGTAAGTAGCACTAAACAGCACCTTAAAATTATTCCAGCTGACTGTTGAAGGCTGTGTAGATGATGACAGCCCAGCTGTTTGCTTATTACACAGCCCAGTCATTGCCTCTTCTGGTTTGTTTTACTTAAATTAAGAAGGAATTCTAACGTATTTAGTTTAAGTAATTCAAATTGTGTCGCTCTAGCATGCACTGGTGTTAAAATAACCTGAGATTGTGTGTGTAAACGGGATTTTTTGAGGGTCGCAAAGGCAGGGCGCAAACTGTCAGGCGAGCGGAGCTGCAGTTCTCAAGTTGCAAAGTGAAATTCTACTAGAAAATACAAAATATTTCAGCTGTTTCTGTAAATTCAGTTTGATCCCTTTGAGGATGTACGTTTTGCTGTGATCTTTAATTACAAGCTAACACAATGCACGTTTGTATACCTTTGTGACTGAGGCTCCAAATGTCTTTAGAAAGTCTTTTGGCTACAGGTGCTATGTAGTTACTGCTCCTCCTGAATGGAATAGGCGCATTGTTCAGTTTTACTGACCTGCACTAGGGACTGC
This sequence comes from Phaethon lepturus, assembly GCF_000687285.1. Lineage (NCBI taxonomy): Eukaryota > Metazoa > Chordata > Aves > Phaethontiformes > Phaethontidae > Phaethon > Phaethon lepturus. The sequence goes on along the minus strand of NW_010521445.1, from coordinate 12,068 downwards.
TTTGAAAACAAACCAGAGGTGTATTTTAGTGGCAGGTCCTTCTCTTTGTGAGGAGTAATGCTGAAGGTTTTGCAGCCTTTGAAAGACAGGAGAGATGGGCAGCAGCAGTTGTTACTTTTTCCAGTGCCGATCCTACTTCTTGGGTAAATGAAAAGCAAAGAACTTGAATTACTGCAGGTATAGGAGCGTAACTTAACTGTTCTCCCCCAAACATACCCCAAAAGATCAGCTCACTCGGAAAAAACTAACCTGATTGTGTACTTCTGGTTTAAGATGAAGTGAGTAGGCATCTGTTGGATGCTACTGCAAGTAAAGCAGATTTTTAAACTTTTAAATGTTTTTTTTTTTTTTTTAATTTCATTAAGCAGCTATCATTGTTCACATAGTATGATGCTCAAAACGGGAAGCTGATAGCTACCAAAGCTGCAATGCAGTGACAGGGACCTTCTCCCGCTCTTTTTTTTTCTTCCCCCAAAGCCCTCCTGCCGGCCTCTGCAGAGAGTGACCCATGGTACTAAACGGGAACGAGGAGCTGAAAAACACCCACATATGCTGCAAATATTCTTTCGGGAAGAACTTTCCGCAGCCGTTCTTGTGCTTGCTGTGTTTTCAGGACGGACTGTTACCTCCTCCAAAGCAGGATTTGAATGTCTCTGGCTAAGGACCTGCAGAATAAGTCTGTCATCTTCTCGCCCTGTTCCCTCTATAGAAATCCCAGCTTGCTGTGTTTTGGCTGGGTGTAGTGATGTTCCCTGGGGAATAGCAGCATCAGGAGATTAGTCATAAGTATTGCTAACTGCATGTTCAAAAAGACATCTAAGACCTGATTTTTTTTTTCTTTTAGAGCACTTGCCATCATACTGCCTATAACCTACTCGGTTATGGTTCCTGTTGACTTGAATTGCTGTTGTCTGTGCTTTTATTGCTTTTATTACGTGCCTCGCTTCTCAAGTTAGCTGCTGAAATACGAAAAGAACAGTATCCAGTTAATTCTCCGAAAAGTTTTGGTTTAAGTGTTTTGCCTGGCATCTTGTAGAAACTCGGGTGTGCTTGGGGGAGGTGGAAGCTGTGGCTCTGCAGGAGAGTTGGCTGCGTTACTGAGGCTGTTCCTTCTCTGTCCCCTTCTGCACGGAACAAGGCAGGTTCCTCCATGACCTGTCCTTCACTGCATGTTTCTGATTAACTTCCAGAGATGGTCCATGTTGCACACTTTTGAGGTATAGGTCTAGGGAGAGGAGTAGTGTGTGCTTCTGCATTCAAAGGTTGCTTGATTATCTATAGAGAAAAGGGACCATCCTGAATTTGCCACTTCTAATTTTGGCATCTCAGTCAAGTGGTATTGTGTTAAAACTTTCACCGGCCATCAGCAAGGCATGATTTCCAATTTTACTTTGGCCTTTGTCACTTGAGATAGTAGAAAAACTGACAGCATTGTAGGTGAATGTGGTTTTATACGAAGTGAGGAAGACTGGCTCGCTGTGGTAGTGGATTTTGTCAGTATTTGCTTGTGGGGGGTTGTGGGTACAGATCTAGACTTTACAGGAGCAGTGGTAGGTATGTGCCACTCTGCTGTGACTTCCTGGTTGTCATCACAGAAACATTAAGGATGGAAAAGACCTCTAAGACTATCAAGTCCAACCATCAACCCAACACCACCAAGCCCACTAAACCATGTCCTGAAGTGCCACATCTACACGTTTTTTGAACACCCCCAGTGATGGCAACTCCACCACCTCCCTGGGCAGCCTGTTCCAATGCTTGACCACTCTCTCCGCAAAGAAATGTTTCCCAATATCCAATCTAAACCTCCCCTGGTGCAACTTGAGGCCATTTGCTCTCATCCTATCGCTGGTTACTTGGGAGAAGAGACCAACCCCCACCTCACCACAACCCCCTTTCAGGTAGTTGTAGAGAGCGATGAGGGCTCCCCTCAGCCTCCTCTTCTCCAGACTGAACACCCCCAGTTCCCTCAGCCGCTCCTCATCAGACTTGTGCTCCAGACCCCTCCCCAGCTCCGTTGCCCTTCTCTGGACACGCTCCAGCACCTCAGTGTCCTTCTTGGCGTGAGGGGCCCAACACTGAACACCGGATTTGAGGTGCGGCCCCACCAGCGCCGAGTACAGGGGCACGATCCCTGCCCTGCTCCTGCTGGCCACACTATTGCTGATGCAGACCAGGATGCTGTTGGAAACATCATGAACAATCTCTCGTAATCCTCTCTTTCCCCAACTCCAGCCTTTCTTAAAGTCATTATCTCACCCATTTCAAAAATATTTCTTAACTTAGTCTTAGTCTCCCCTCCTCCTTTTCTCCCCCTGCACAGTTTGCTCTTGCTCTGAACTTTTGTCTCTTCCTCCCAGATTCCTCATTCATATCTATCCCATCTCTTGTTGGCACTTTGTCCTAGTCTTAGTCTAAGAACCTGAACTCCTTCCCTGTCTGTATCTGGCTACTGCTCACCTTTATCCATTTGGGTCTGTGTACCTCCTGGATTCCCACTTGGAGCCCTCAGGATTCCCATTTCCTTTGCCAGACGCTCCGGTAGCCTTCAGCAACTCAAAAGTAGCTTTTCCTCCTGTACGGCACTTCAGCAGACTCCATAGTTTATTTGCTTTTGTGTGTTTTTTTTGTGGTGGTGGTTTCTTTTCGCCCCAAAGAAGGATTTTATTCCTTTTACCTTTGTAGGGGAGAGCTGCTCCCTGTTCCATGGGGCTCCAGAAGACTCCCTAGCAGGAGGCTCCATGCTCTGTTCTCGCGCAGGGCTGCCCTTACAGGCAGAGCTGCTTCGCCTGTGAGCTGGAGCACGGGCTGTGTGTGGGTGCTGCCGTGTAGCCTCTCCGAGGGAATTTTACTCGTTAAGTTCTAGGAAGTTTTGGGGCATATGTGAATTGCCTGTGTTTTTCTTTCCCCCAAGGTATATAATTTAACCATATCTGTATGGATTTTGGCAAAGAAAACAAAAGACTAAGGTTTTCAAGGTCAGTCACATTGAGATGAAGTTCCCTGTTCTGCTGGATAATGCTAGAGCTTTGTAGAGGTGAAAAAAAGTGGGAATTTTTTAACGTGGGCAAATTGTACCTCTTCAAAATTGGATGAGCCATTTGAAGTGACACATTCATTTTAGCAGCATCCGCACTAGACTTGGGTAAGGTTGTAAGCAGCTGTTGGAACGGTCTCCTGGGAGGAGATGCTGGGTAACCCTCAGACAGCGCTGGCAGTTTTACGCTGTCCTTGATTGCCGCCAGTACGTTCTCTCTGCGCCGTGAAATTAAGCATGGCGTAGCAAACATACCGAGGCACAACTCCTGTCCAAGCCTTGCCTTTCAGGTGGGACAGGTATTCCTGCAAGAAGTGATACGGAAGCTCATCCAGGCATAAGGGTGCTTGACGGCGAACTTGATGAAATACAGAAAGGAGAGATGAAAACAAGGTGGAATGGGAAATGAAAATTGTTAGAAGGCAGTAGGGAAGAATCACAATAGGACTTAATGTGTCGTCATCTCCTTGCTAATAGTCCCGCTTTGGTTTGGAGCCAGTTTCAGTGGATGTCTCTTGGTCAGCTGTGGAGTCATCGCAGGCTTTCTATGTGGTATGCACAATTAGAGTCTAAAAAGCATTTGCATTCTTGGTGGTGAAACCTCTGTCCTGCTGCTTGTTAAGAGACATTTCTTCATAAGGAGCAACTCTCTGACTTCACACCAGTGCCAAACTTGCATAAATGTGTCTGATAGAATTTCCTATTAAAATAATAAGCCAGAATTAGCTCCTTTCAAGTCTGCTCAGTGGAACACGATAATTACATGGGTGCTCTTGCAGTAACTGGTGTGGTAGTCTCTGGAACTTTCTTTGCAATATGCTTACAATCAAGACATACCATGATTGTCTTTCGATTCAACCCATCTGTAATGGAAATACCCTACTGGAACAAGTCTTTTTCTTCTGGGAGGTGATATATCTGAAGTAGCCTCTGTAGTCTGTTGGCAACCCAAGTTTTACTGCAGCTGTTTCAGTGACACCAGACAGCAGGCTAGAAAGGAGTGTATCTTCTGGAATTAGTGTGACACTCTGCTGTTAGCTGTGGAGTCTTGTTCATCACTGATCTTCAAGTCAGTTTTGTCTCCTCCAGGGAAAGACACCGGGGAGGGATTGCTCCTGGATTTCAGGTGGTGCATCTGAATTCAGTGACAGTGGACAACCGCCTAGACAATCTGCGCCTAGTTCCTTGGGGGTGGAAACCCAAAGCTGAAGAAATCTCTAGTAAACAAAGGTACGCCAATATTTGCAAGGGGTTGCCATCAAAAAACTTGAAAATATCTTAAATTGTTGTGTCTCCTTCCTTAAGTGATTTTCATCTTGACAGAGCCATTCTTATTTCACCTTGGGCTACTTGCAGATCACTACATGTCTTAACTTCCTCACCTGGGGAATGGTTTGGTGTTTGTGCTGTCTTTGAAGGGACCATCTAACCCCATGGTATTATTATGTAGAGGTCCTGCTGTGCCAGATGTTGTCAGTGCAGTCGAACAGTAAGCCTGCATTCCCTTCTGCTTGAATGATGGCATGTGGGCATGCAGTCTGCAGATTTTACTGGCTTGTGGCTCTCATCCTCAAGCACCGAAATTCTAACACAACCTGTAGAAGCCAGCAGCTGCAAAATGCTTACACTTGTAATTGTGTATTTGGGTTGAAAACAAAATGAATTCCTGGGATCAGCTTCCATCACCGTTCACTAGTAGGCTGAGGGAACCTCGCATGTGCCATGTGGCACTAATGTCACTCAGAGCACATCGAATGCTTCATGTCAGGATGGGTTTGGTTAATCTATGATTTAACACAGGCATGGTCATTTTTGGTGGGAGACCCATAGACTTAACACGCTAGACATGTCTCCTGAAACATTTGCAGCACCAATAACATAGGGATGTTCAGAGCTTATTAAACTGGTTTTGAGAAGATGTAGTGAAAAGTGATGATACTCCAATGATGCTCCCAATGATTCTAGGAGTTCGAGAAGAAGAAGCAGGTTTCAAGTCATCTACACAGAAATAATTTTGCTTGATATAAATGTTTCTTGATAGATACTTTGAAACTTTTTTTTTCATTTAGGCTAAAATAACCCTAAAAAGATCCAGTATAAGAGGAGTATGTGTCATCTGAGGCTTAACAGGCGAAATACAGTGTTAACCCTACTTACTTTAATTAATTTGGAATCAGTTTCCCTGTATGCTTATTATGAATTTATGGACCAAGTTTGCACTTGATTTTTACAGGGAACAAAGTCTGTATTGGCTGGCAATCCAACAGCTTCCTACAGATCCCATAGAAGAGCAGTTTCCTGTGCTGAATGTAACACGATATTACAACGCTAACGGCGATGTTGTGGAGGAGGAAGAGAACTCATGCACATATTATGAATGTCACTACCCCCCATGCACAATGATTGAAAAACAGGTGTGTTCCAAAGAGTTGAAAGTAAGCATGTAATGACTCCGCTACCGTGTGTGTCCAGGGATTTGTTCCTTAAAGTGTAAAGCATTACAGGTGCCATTCAGTCGGTAAAAGCGATAATTCTTATTAACCCAGGTTTTCTTTGGCATGAATCTTCAGACCTATGATAAGTTTCTGTTTGAGAGAATGTCGTTTTGAATTGGAACAGTAAATGACCTAGTGGTTTACTGGGAGGAGTGTGATTTCTGCGGAGTGTACAAAAAGACAGGTGGAAGCGTTCCTCTAGGGACCCAGAGCTGGAACGAGCGAGCAGCTGTATAAGACAGGAGGAAGCATTGTAGGAGGTTTTGGGCAGTAGCGGAATCAAAAAATGAGATGCTTAACCTTTCATGAGAAGAGGGTGAACCTGAGTGGCCTTTATTCAGGGGAAAACTGGGATGAAAGCTCGTCCTAGTTCTTTGCTGTAGGTAGATGAAACAGAGCAACATACATAGTCAGAGAACGGGATGTCCAAGGGCTGTCCCGCTTTGGCAGACAGATGTCCTTATCTACAAACAAGTAGGGCTTTTCTTGTGACAACAAAAGAAGGGCTAAGATCATTGTGTTCCACATGTTTTCTTTGGAAAAGGGAATGTTTGCAAAAAAAGAGTGGGCTTTATCTCTTACTTGGGTCTGCATACCAAAGCTTCCTGGATAACTATAAGCTGGGCAATGGCTGAGCTTGTGCAGCCCTCCTAATCAATTCTGAATTTGTTTGTATTTGAAAATAGAATTTAAGTTGCTCTCACAATGCTACTGTTTTGTCAAATGTGAAGCGCTCAAATGTTTTGTTTATTAAGCCCATTCTGCAAAAGCAACTGCAAAATCAAACAAATGCAATCACCTCAAAACCTTTTGACACTGACACTCACGGTGGGATGTTCATATTTGTGATGGGTGCGAAAGACTTGGCCATAAACCTACTTGGGAAATGATGCAGGGGTGCTCCTTGGCACTGAGCAGGTTCACTAACGCTGCCTTGTGTTCTTCCTAGTTACGTGAATTCAACATTTGTGGCCGATGCCAGGTAGCGAGGTACTGTGGGTCACAATGCCAGCAAAAAGACTGGCCTGCTCACAAGAAGCACTGTCGGGAGAAGAAACGAACCTTCCAGCAAGAGCTCGGACCAGAGCGATGACCGGGTGGCACAGGCCTCTTAGCAGCAGGATTCCTTCTCAAAGGCATTGGACTCTTGCTTTTGCACAGTAATGACAGACTGCTTATTGAAGCCAGAGGCACTGAAGAAGAAAAACCCTGTGATGCTTGAGCAGAACGGCTGACTGGACTGAGCCAGCTCTGACTGGTGCTGTGGAAAGGGATCGGGTCTACCCTTCCAGTATTATATTCTCAAGCAAAAAGACTACTGTGGAGGCTCCAGGCAGGAAGCTTCTCATTATTTATATGTTAATACGTTTGTAAACTCATGTACAGTTTTTGTTAGAAATTCTTGATAGGACTCATTAACTGTAATGTTCAGATGAGAACGCATTGTTGGCCTAAAAGTTTAAAAAAAAAAAAAAAAAAGAAAAAAAGAAAAATATCATGTAGCAAAAGCTTTTCCTCCCATGTGGCTAGAAGTATCTGTGGCTGTGCCATGGCCAGAAGGCAGGCTCTGACATCAGCAGTTACTCTGGAGAACTCTGCATGGAAGTATATTTAAAAAAGGGGGGGCGCAAACAAAGTAAAGGTTGGAATGAATCATTGTCTACTCTCTAGCTTTCTGCAGTTCCCTTCCGGCCGCTTTCAGAGCGCAGTCACACTTGGACGTTGGAAATACCTACTTGGTAGGAACCGGCGCACCAGAAAGGAGCGGAGTGTAGGGGACCGTCTGGGATCTGTGCATACAGGCAAGCCATAGCGTGTCGCTGCCTTAGAGAGGGCTGCTGGAGGTTCTGATTTAAGCAACCGGTACTTTTAGAAAGCTCAGTTAGCTTTCTTGTTACGAAGCCTTTGTATGTAAAGTAGTTGTAGGGAGGCTCAGGTAGTCGCTGTGTGTGGATGTGGTTGCCCTTGTGGCTTCCCTGTAAGCATAGCAAATACTATGGTGATGTGCAGATATGTTTAAATGATAACGATAATTTGAGTTATTTATTCATTTTTTAAGAGATGCCATCAATCCAAGAATCACTTTTTTGTGATGTAGTAATGAGTAAAAATAATATGGGAGAAGGAATTGACTTGCAGAGTACACACCTGTTTTTCTTCTCAGACATTTTGTCATGTACAATCTGAAAGTTTTTTCTTTTCCATTTTTGCCTTCGAAATACAAGGAATATCAGCCGAGTTTCCTGAAGAACTAAATGGATAATTTAGTGCCAGGTGTTAGTCTTACTTCGCAGTAGAAGAGTGTGAGCTGCTGAATGCTTAATGCAGAGCCTTTCTCAGAGTGCTTAGTGAAATGGGCATTTAATTTTTTTTTTAAAGCCATTAAGAATTTAATTTTTCCATCAGGATTCCCTTTGCCACTTCATGTCGCAATGTTGGTCTTGCTTGTATTCAGGTTGTTAGAAAAATCAAACTGCTGTGGACTTCCAATATTATGTTTCTGCTACTGGCACAGGAAGCTTTTAATTATTAGTATTTGGGTGGGTTTTTGTACTTTGGCTTTAAGCATCTTGGGAAATAACAAAGAACTTCTGAAGCTTTCTGCTGGCAGCTGACTTGGTAGGCACACTGTCAAGTTCCAACTCTTAATTCATGGTTATACTGTAACTTTTCTGTTTAGGCAGCCTGAAATGCCCTTAAGTATGAAGTCAAGCAGGACCTAATCTAATTTTCCTGTAATGGGTGATACTTTTTTTAAAGGAAACATTCAATTATTTGCTTTAAATGAACTGTACAGTTTTTGATTAATATAAATGGGATATAAGGAATATTCTTTTTTTAATTTGAAGTCCCTTGAAAAGGGCAGAAGTATTGACTTTTTTTCCTTGTCTTGTTAAAAGGTTGCTATTTGTCATGCCAATTTTCCTTTGTATCTTTAGCAAACTGAAGTGCAGTCGTAGAGCATTTAAACACTTCTGCCAGCACTGAGCAGGGAAAATAGTCATGGTTAGTCCTAATGTTTGTAAAATTGCTGCAAGGAGAAATGAGGACAAAGACTGCAGAGGAAGCCCTGATGGGTAGATTGCTCTTGAGCAGCAAAGGAAGGAAGGGTGAGAATCGAGCTAAAGAGCGAAGGAAGGGTGAGAATCGAGCTAAAGAGCCTGCAAAAATAGGGTGGTGGGTGCTTAGGGCAGTCCCGATCCCAGTGAAGGTGGGAGGAAAGGGGTGAAGCAGGTGCGGAGGGAAGGCGCCCGCTAGGTTAGAGGTCTGTTAGACCGTCAACCGAGTGACAACTAACGCGTTGCCCGGGCATCCTGAAAGGGCTTGGTGAAATAACACAGGTTCGGACTTCAGTGTGTAACCTTTGACTCCTGGCTGTCCTTATGCCAGAGGAGGGAAGTGGTACAGTGATTTTGACTCTTCGAAGGGTCCTGACGACTGCAGCATGTCAGCAGACTGGAAGCATGTCACGGCCTGCAGAACAGCTTTTCTAGATTGGTGTGGGGAGTTGTGTGATCAACGATTCTGGCAGAACAACTTTGTCATTTACAGAGACTTTCCCTTTTTGTAAGGTGTGTCAGAAAGGAACCCGATACACTTGAACATGGCAGCTCTGCTTCATATAGCCTATATGGTTTTTCAGAGGACGCAGCTCTCATAAAGGACCTCCTTTCCCCTCTTAAAAAAAACAGGCTGACACTGCTATCCTCATATGGGCAAGTATCTTGAAAAGCACAGGGTCAGAGTGCGTGGTCACTTGGAGCAGGCATGTGCAGTACTGGGAAATGAACCAACGTTCCCAGGACTTATCCTGATGGAGTTGCTGTCCATCTAGGATGTTTCCCGCAGGGGAAAAAACCTGCATCTGTATCTTTTATTTGGTTCTCTGAAGCATGGAGTATTCTTTGTACACACCCCTGATTAACCTGTGGACCAAAACAAGGCTTTTAATGAGTCAGGCTTCCTAGCTAGGAACATCTGTTTGGAAGAGGAGCTCCAGAAGTCTTCTGAGGGGAAATATGGTCACACTTGTTGGGCTATGAAGAGTATGGAGAGAGAGAGAGGGAATGAGCGCAGTGACTTGGGATCAGGGTGTTGTGCACCTCCACAGACTGTTGTGCAGCCATCTCTTGCTGAGCTGTGATGCCTGTCAAGCTGCTTGAGGATCTGCTGATTCGTGTGCTTTTGGGAGACAGAACCGGGCTGTTCAGGCCAGTGCAGTCCTGCTGCCATGGCTTTGCAAATGCACGTGGCATCTTGTGCAGCTAATGGGGATGTCCAGGCCAGAAAGAGGTCCTGCTGGTGGGTCACACTGGTTGGTCTTGAGTCAGCAGGAGTGGGTGAACATCTGTCTGGTGTAAGCCAGTTCCAGGAGGACCCCATGGGCTTCCAGACCGTTTGGGAGACTCTGGAGAATGACTTCTGTCACAGTTGCAGAATGGCAAATCCAGCTCATGTCAGGAACCTGCAGCGTTACCGATGCTGACTGCACCCGTGTCAACGCACCACAAAATGTTGATACTCCCCTCCGCCAGGTACTCTCCTTCATATCGAAGCAGGATGGTATTACCAATCCCAAACATTCAAAAGTCATGATTCAAACTGATAAAAATCATGTTTGGCTTAAGGAACACAAAATCTGAAACATAATGTGTGGCAGGGCTCAGTGTTTACCTTTTCATATTTGAGCCTTTAATACACCCATAGATTATACACTCCTCTGTGGTGGTGATTTAATTTTAAATAAAACTGGTGAAAGTAAAAAGGGCAGCTAAAAGACAAATGCTTTCAGGTGGCGTGGAGGCAGTGTCAGACACCACACTGGGGCCAGGAGCAAATGTTTGTCACCCATCACAACGGAACTGAGAGAGGGCAAAGGGAGGTTGGTGTGATTAAACAGCAGCATGTGGGATGCTTGTAGAGTGCGAATAAATTCCTTGTAAACTGAACTTGTGTCCAAATGTAGAAGGTAGAAAGAATAAGATTTGGTAGGTGAAATGTGGAAAAAAGCAAACAAACAAAGAAAAAAACAAACCCCAAAATAATGTAAAGGAAAATGAATATGAAGAACATTCAAGCCACTTGCAAAAATAATTTTGAAAAAAACCGGGAGCAAGGAGACTGCCACAGTCAGCAGATGTGATGCACAGTAAAGGGAAGGTCTGGCCTGAAGACAAAATCCTAGCACCAAAAAAACAAAAAAACAAAAAAACAAAAAAAAAGAGAGAGTCAATTGTTTGCGTATGTGTTTGCTGTGAAAGAAAGAGCTGGGAGAGTTCACAGAGGAGTACTGCCACATGGTGAGCTCCGCAAAGAATCTGTTTAAAACTGAAGTGCTTTTAGGAGAGATTAAAGTTCAGATGAAATGAGCAGTAACAAGTTGCCGGGACCAGATGGTGCTACCTACAGGCTCTAAGGGAGCTCAAGGATGAATAAGCCACCGGCTGGGATGGTGACTTCTCCCTCTTACCCATGGCAAATGTGACAGCAGCTGCTGAAATGAGTTTCAGGGCAGATGTGGCAAACTGCAGCCAGGTGAACACAGCACTTGCACTTAGCAAATTCATAGTTGCTAAGATGCGGCATCAGTGGCTAAGTATTGGGGAGGAATCAATGCGGGCTTTGTGCAGGCAAGTCATGCTTCAAAACTCCACTGGAGTTGTTTTAGAGGCATCAACAAGCAGGGGTAAAGGGGATTTGGTTGGTACAGTCTGCTTGAACTTCCAAAATGCACTTGATCATGACTTTGCTCAAGGCTCTTACGGAAAAAAAAGCTGCTATGGGAAAAGGGGGAATGTTGTCACGTGGACAAACGACTATCTTTTAAAAAGACAGGAAAGGAAGATTTAAAGGGAGGGTTTTTTTTCTGGTGGAGGGAAGTCAACAGTTGGATGCCCAATACATTAAAAAATAATTGGGAAAAAGTAATGAATCAGGAAGGTGACAACATCCACTGACGAGGTTATTCAGTGTAATAATAATGTAATAAAGGCTGAGTGAAGATTTGCCAAAGGATCTTGTGAGACAGACTGGTAGATGAAAGTCAGTGTCAATAAATGTAGTGTTGCTTATGGGAAAACATCAAAAGACGAGCCCATAACTGACTATGTTCACTCAGTAATGAAAATGTAATGAGTAATGAGACCTTTCGGTTGTGAAACACAGTCCTGCAGAAATTTCTTCTTGAGGAACAGCAGCAATGGCAGCAGCAAACCGGGCTCCAGGGAAGGACGGGAGAGCAGAGGCCGGCACCACGGCATAAACCGTCTGTGCGCCGCATCCTGGACCTGCAGTGCTCGCCCTCCGTCTCGGGAAGGCCTGCGGGGAAAGGGGAAGGCTCAGGGCAGGGAGCAGGATCCCTCCGTGGTCTGGAACAGCTTCTGCCAAGGCGCAGCTAGGCCGACCACGTCTCTACCCTGGAAGAGAGACGAGTGATGGGGAGGTGAGGAAGGTCTTTAAAAGTGGCAGAGGGAGGATGCCAAGGGAGCACTGACGCTGATTTCCTCTCTCACGAGCAGCTGCTGGGTTAAGCCTGA
>NW_010521444.1:23277-54299 GCF_000687285.1 Phaethon lepturus | reverse complement strand
GACTGCTTCGGTGGCAGCAGCTTGCCAGGAGCTGCTCGGATTGCTCCCGACATCCAAACGCCCAAAATAAGCTCTCCAGCTAACGTTGCACGACCACACAGCACCCTCCCCCCAGCCAGATATGAAATGATATGCTGTAAAACACATCACACTCGCAGTTAAGAAATTCGTGCAGAAGAACCCCTCACCTCCAGTTCTCCCTCACCTTACAATAATTTTTACGCCAAATTCATACAGTCCTACTTGCCTCTGAAGGGTTTTTTGGCTAAGTTGTTTTCTATACAAAGACTCCTATGCTCTACATATTACATTTTTTTTTTAATAGTTTTTCCAGGCTATTCTGCAATTTCAGAAGCAGCCACACAGCACCATCAAATTTTTAACTACTAGCAGGCTTGCATTGATACACACCCACAAAAAGTGCAAGTTTAAACAGCTTTGACGCTCGTTGCTTCTGACACATTCTTTTTCTTGGCTATTCTAAACACACTGTCACTTTAGCAGCACCAGTCAAAATTATCAGCTGCTTCCAGATTGCTTTTAACTCTCACCCCAGTTACCTGTATGGCCACGTTTGTCAGGTATGGCTGTGTTAAGTCAGGTATCAATCGATAAATCCCCAAGCAATTCAAGAGGAAACAGAGAAGGTAAATATAAAGCAGCAGTTATGATTAGAAGCCCGTAAGTATCCAGTGGCAGCTTATTTTAGGGCTTTGTTCAGTGAGCTGGATTTATCGGGAGGGTAGGACAACTGATGCTTATTTGCGTGGTCTCCTGTTACGGACTTTTTCACAGTTTGGGGGGACACTCCACCATTTGCCGTTCCCAGTTTTAAGGCACGCTCTGGCTGACAGACGGACATGCCGTAGCCCTGACTTCCCCGAGTTCCTTGGCATTTTCGGAGCGCTCATGCTCTCCTGCTGGAGCACAGCAGACTACTCCAAGAGAAGAAATTAGACAAGCACAAGGGTTGCACAAAACCCTTAAACTACATATTTTTAAATTAAATCTACATTGTTTTAAAAGTGATCATACAGGCTGACTCAGTACTCACTGAAGCTATATTGCGGTTAGGTGCTAAGGCTACACTTTTTTTCTAGGTCTTTCACACAGGTGCTTCCACACACCTCAGGTATTCCACCACAGACTAGAGTAAAAAAAGATTAGATAAACATAAATAAGAATATTGAAGGTCATATAAGCCAACTGATACGAAATAATTAGGAATTCTAATGCAGTGATTCATTTTCTTGGATTAAAGCATTCCCAAATACAGCTGCTTGCTGTATTCTAAAGACCCCGAAGCACGGCTGCAAATCCTCAGCATTTTTTCCCCCCTCAGCTATCGATTAAGTTACTGTTCATGAGTATTTATTTCAGTTACATCTCACAAGTAGACAGCCAAATAAATATACACAACATACAGATAACGGAAAGCCTATGTGGTATGCATAAATGCACACGAGAGGTTTCAAAGTGTGCTACATTATAAATATCCTAGACGTGCTGGGTATAAGCTTGCTTATGACATAAAAGTTTGTTCAGCCAGTTGCAGTTGTAGCAGTTGGCAAAGAGACAGGCAGAGAAGAGAAAGGCTGAAAGGTACAATGGGTTGTAACAAGTTACTGCGTTACATTTAGGTAGAACTGCCTATGTGCAGAATGGCTTGTGATAAATGAGATTTGATTAGATGAATAACCTAATGTGTTATTGTAAAATTTCAATTTTTTTAAATGATAAGCCTCCAAAAATGTTGAAGAAAATTATTTCAAAAGGAGACAGATTTATTTGACCACTAATTCCAACGGCTAAGATTAAGCTATTTCTTCTCAAATTTCTTGCGTTTCAACTAGTCGTACTTCCATTGAACTTTCATATAAACAAACTTGGTTTTTCAGCAGTTGTCTCTACACTTTCTAATAAGCTTACTACATTTACCTAGTAGGGGTACCTAGTAGTCAGGTTTTGGTTACAGCTTAATTGCCCATAAGGGTTTTTGTGAAGTGCCAAGATGCCTGTATGAAAAGCAAAATAAAACCAAGAACCTGCCTGTAAAATGCATTTCTGTTTCCAATAGATAAAAAGAGAATGATGCTGCCTCTACCAGGGAGTAGTCATGAAAGATGGGGAGGCAACCGGTTCATCTTACAAAACTAATATAGTATAGCAAGCTCAACGTTTATATTTAAGTTCACACTGTATTAACACTGTCTTTATGTGTGGGTGGTAGTGTTTTTTGGCATACCTACTAGATCCATATACAGGCGGTCATAAGCCGGAAAGGTGCAATAAAAAGGAATTAAAAATAAATAAAACTGTCTTTACCATGTGGGTCTTGTTCATTTGACTTTGGGCTGCTTCTCGCTCTGCGCTCCGGCTTCTTTACTGCTGGAGCCCCGCCGCCGCCTCCGCTGCTTGCTCCATTGTGGCTCTTTGCATAACCATTATACACAGTTGTGCAGCTGCCTATATGGCTTTTGTAGATGGATGAAGGAGGACTATTCAGACGGTTTTGCCGATCAATCTGCCTGTCTTTGAGTTTTTTGTGTTGTGGTTTGCTGTACTGGTCTTCCCTGGTAATATAGCTGGACATCCCATATAGTGGTATGATTTCTGAAACGAAAGAGTTCACCCAGGTTAACTCGGAACAAAAAAATCACTGAATTTTTTCAGAAAAGCAATTCCTGACCATCTCTAAATAAAATGGTGCCAGATTTTCCTGGAGATGGATTCTACAACAAACCAAGGTAGTTGTTCTTAAAAAAGCTTTTGTACACAACTTCCCGACTTTTTGTATTCTACTAAATGTGCTCATTTGCTGTTTGAGATTTTATAACTCTTTGGATGAGCACATACAAACAACTTAAATACAGCAATTAGGGCGACAGTTTTTCTGCTCCTTTTCAGTCTTTGTGTTTTGGGAACACAGATTTCAAGGAAAAATCCAGGGAGACTGATAGGAAAAAGCCTTCATAAGTTCACAGCAATCTAGCAGTTTCTTCCCCAGGGCTTGACTGGACAGAATAAGCTGAGATGCCCTGGTTTCAAGCTGCCATCACGGATCGCATGCAATTTAACTTCCCAGTATAAATACTTTACAATCATGTCAACTGTGTCTGCCTAAGGAGAGAAGTGCAGCATGATGTGGAAGCTTTTGGTAAGTAAAACTGTCTAAAAAAAGCTTGAGAAATAGCATAAATATCATAGGTACACTTCAGATACACTTCATTAAATACCATCTATGAAAAACCCCCCAAACAATCCTCCCTTCCCCGTTCCAAGAATGATGATCTCTAACCTAAGGAATCGGAATATTTTCTGCTTTTCTCTATAGTTCAATCCCCCTTTTGTGCTCCACTTTTGAGTCTGAAGCTTGAACAAATTCATGCCCAAAACAACGGTTTTGCCTTTGTTAGCAAAATAACAATTGATACTCGATATATTCTTCATATTTTTTCTACATATATTCAGAAGTTATCGTACAAACTTCTGAAGCAAACAAGCATCCTATCCAGCCGTTCGAAGCCTTCTTTTAAGTTGAGGTTGCCACGCATACCATATTATAATTTTACAAGTTGCTTCAACTAGGCAGATTTTCTTTCTTTGCTATTTCAGTGCATCTTAGCCTTCATCTTTCCTTACCTAGCTACATGATCATATTTATATTCTTGCAGCAACTAACTGCTAAAACCAGCACGCTACAAACAAATGCTTTTTTTTATAAGTCATTGTACAGCAAATGAGAAACGGTGGATTAATGCTCATCAGTACAATATTCACCGCTCCAATTATTTTAGTGTTACAGGTATAGGCCATTCCAGTAAAGGAACCACGGATTTTTTAATTTCTTTTATTTTTAAGTTGAATCAGCTTCTTGGTATCTCCAGGCTACAGAAATACTCACTAGCAGCTCTACGTTCACTTCGCACACTACCGTGTTTGCACACCAGACTTTGTCAAGCAATCTGACAAGCTGTCCTGTTCCCTTTTCAAGAGGAAAGTCCCTCCCTACGCATCTGGCCAGCCCCACCGTCCTGCTCGTTTCCTGAGCTTCCCATTTCCTCCCCGCCAGCATAATGAAGTTAAATGTCAGCTGTAAGGGTCCATTCCTCATTAGAAGAGGAGGAGGTCTGTTAATCAACAGAGACTTCAAGGGGTAGCGTCAATGGATACCTCCCCCTCCCTCGCTCTGCCTCTTCCTTCTCACTCCAGCAGAACCTCACTTCTGGCGATACGGCTTAAACATTCTTTAGAAAGGGTCTTAACTCCAGGTAGTTCAGCAGTAATGTAAAACCATGAATCCCAAACTGATTTCCATGTCAAACATCTCAAGCAGCTTTGTCGATTACTTTTTTGGTTAACGTCCTCTTTCAGATTACACAAAGACTTATCTCCAGGGTGGCAGAGGCACAACAGTGCATAGTTCAGACAGAAATATGCCCCTTTCACTCCTTTTTTCTTGCAATTATTTACTCATGGCCTGATCAGGGTTGCCATGCTACCCTTCAGTATTGGACATACTTTTCAGTGACTTAGTGCACGGTCTCAAGCAGAATAACAAACAGAAAATGCCTGTTATTTCTTGGAAAACCACGGCTGGGGGGCAGAAAGCATACTGCAGCCAACAGGAAGCGGCATTCGGCTTTTCCCACTGGAAATGACTGCGGCAAGCCGTGCTCGGATCCAGTCCTCCGTATCCATCCTCATTCCCAAGTCAGGACTGACACGTTTTGTCTCCTGGTTTTCTGGACAATGCTGCATCGTGACACAGCAAGAGCAACCAGCATGACTCATGTCCCTAGTCTGGAGCATGGGATGAGACATTTTTTCCCCACTGTATTTACAAATTAAGTTAAAATTGGTTTTGTTTCTGCAACCTCATGTTGCAACATCAGATTGCCCCATGTTGCTGCACTCTGGATGGGTACAACCCCCCTGCTCTGGATGTTAAAGAAGACATGCAGACAAAGTCACTCTATAAGTTCTCCACTTAATTTCTACTCTTGGTTTCGCTAGCCCTTAAAACTTGCTGAACACAGAGGTGAAATGCCAGTACCTTCCTTCCAGCTCACCTTGTTCTCCATATATTGTAGGGGGAAGATGATGCTGTGGGAAAAACTGTGGTGGCATGTCCCCAGGTCCAGTGACAGGAGGATAAAAAGCTGTATGAGAGTTGTGAATAAAATGGGGGTGGTGCGTCAGGTATGGAGGTAAGTGATGGGTTGGAGAGATGGCCGAAGGATAGCTAGGAGGGTAACACTCTGGAGATTGGGGGGTAACCACCACCCTCCGAACGCCGGTGTTGTCTTCTATCACCTGGAAGGGAAGGCAGGGAAATGAGCACGTTATGCACCATCTGAACCAAACATATTTTTAAAATAGCACTGTTTACAGTTTACTCTCCCATTAGAAAACAGTTGGTCCTTAGGTTTATTCATAAACACATTTCTAAAATTAGCATCAGCAGAAGTAATCATGGTGGTGATGTGGCTTTTCTTGGAGACTCAGATAGCCACACTAATCACTGGGAGACCTAACTGCTGCTAGTGATAACTGTGTGGGTAAGAGACAAAATGAATAACCTGTATTTAGGGAGTAAAACAATTGAAAAAGGAACACAAAGCACCAAAATAAGAGTACTCATAGGAACCAACCTTACATTTTGCCCGTAAAATTTCTACCACTGATTTTGACAGCACTCTGAGCGAGTACGGAGTTAGTAACGCTTGGAAATTAGCTGGCACTGCTATTGTGGAGAGGCCGTGTGTGTGCACAGAGACATGTACTCTGCAGGAACCTGCTGTGCTGCCACACGGTTTCAAAAGAACTGCTCTGCTCACAACAGGTACCTGTTCAAGGCAAATCACAGGGCAGAAAGTTTTTTCTGCTTCAGAGCTGGTCCATACGTCTGTGCAAATCAGCTCTGGAATACGCATAACTTGGCCCCAAATGCCATAGTCAAAGCATGTAAAAACAGATGTAGGAAGGTGGAAATGTGCTTAGGCTGAAAAAAGTTTTTTAGCTTATAATTTTTCCAGAGCTATATTTCTGGAGAACAGACAACCAGCCAAATTTCAGTCCAGGCTCAGGCGCCAAGCTTTTCTTGAAGCTCATGCAAAAAAATTCTGCCTTTTCTGGAACTTAACAATACAACCGTGTAAGAACAATTACTGTCCCTTTGATTCCATACGTTGACGTGCATAAGGGAGAAAAGCATGAAGGAAGCATAATTTAGTTTCACAGAACAAACAGGCTGTTAAAAACCTAATTTTTTCAAAACTGACTGATGACACACAGATAGAATCGTGTATGCGATAAATGTGTTGTATGAGGTAATGGCAGGTGCCCTCGGTGCACATTCACTAAGACGCTGCCACTCTCAGCTCATGACCACCGACATTAGCTGGAGTTATCTACCCCCAGAAGCGCATCAGCAGAAGACACTGTGCTACGGATCCCCACACTCCAGCGACTCCCATCACATCAGTGTCTTGGCCTAAAGCACAAAGAAGAATTTGTTTATGCTGGCATACCCTGACGTGAAGCAACGGCATGGGCGCACGCTTGTTTCTGCGGACGCCGCTGCAGAGGGACAAGCCCTGCCTACGAGGCGATGCCCACAGCCGCGAGCGGTGATGCCGCAGCCAACACAAGTCCGTGCCTCAGCCATCTGAGTTCTCACAGGGTAAAAATTAACCAGTATTAGCTGACACAATTCCTTCCTTCGGCCATGTGTGTCCTAAGGTTATGTGAATTTACACCTGCTAGCTACGGGCTGCAACCACAGACACGGACAATTTCTGTGGGTTGGCTGGCCTCCTACAGAATAAAATTTTCTATAGAAAGTTAATTCATTCACTTGTAATTGATGTTTTACATTAGAAGAATGCGTCATTTGCTATGCTGAGTAACCAGAATAGGAATTGTTTAGCTTAACATACTTGATCCTAACCTCTAAATTTACAACCTCATCTAGCAATTTGTCATCTGCTAGCTTTAAATTTCAAAGACTTTAGAGTCCTCAAAAGACGGCTGAACCTCTGAGATTTAGACTATTACATCAGCGTACAAGCGCTTTCTGAGGCCCCCATCTCTGCTATCGGCTCTACTCAACCTCCACAGCATCTCTTATCCCTGCGCCAGGTCTGAAACCTGTACTCCAGAACCCAGAGAAGAGGAAAATCCTTTTCCATTTGGCGCATATTTGATAAACAGAACTACTTATTTAGGATCGTGTACAGAAATGTGAGACTTAACTCTCTTGGACTTGGATCATGCTCTAATTTGAGATAGCAAGTTCCTACATCTTGATGTGAAAAGTTTTCATCATGGCTTTAACTAATCCAAGCCTCAAAGACAACTTCAGTCTTCCCGGTGAGTATAAGCTCTTACCTGTGCATCTAGACCAGACTACATGTGTATTTTGTGCACTAGTGAAAGATGAGTATGTTAAAGAACAGATTTAGACAGAAAGCTTGTACTCTGTAGCAGCACGCAATGTAAACCCATATTTAAAATTATTAGGATTTCTCTTCCTGAACTATCTTCTAGAGAGCTGGGATGAAAGCTCAGAGTTCCTTCAAAGACCTTTTTGATGAAATTATCCTGCTAGACGAAACTACAAAATACCAGCAGTACTGAGAAAAAAGCCAGAGATGAGGGCATGAGCCAGACTTCCAAATGACTTTCATCAAAAAGTTAAGAAACTAATATTAATTTATTTGTTTCCTCCCAGGCCACAAATGCTGACAGCATTCTTGTTACTTTGTGTGCACGTGTTCCAAATGAATGCAGAAACACAAGGGACCTTGCAAAAAAATACTTCACTTCCCTATCCCACAGGGCGTTTTCTCCCTAAACTAGGAATTACAGATTTATCTGTAAATTCCTGAAGCTGCACATACAATCTTCAAATATGATATTCTGTCCTTAACAGATCATAAAACTGGTAGTCCAATGTATTATATATTATATACATTAGGTAGCTATAAAAGCACAGGTTAAGATTGTAAATATATCTTAATTTGTAAAACTTGCAGTGGGTAGATTCTAGTACTGCCGTTCTGGGAGATGACGCTCTTTCAATTCATCAGACAGAGGAAACTAGTTTTGATCCATTAATGTAAATGACGTATCTTCGCAGAGAGGTTAAACTTTGCTATTTAAAGAAGAAATCTGCAATTCTTTTTATCTGCTTAAAACCGTTTGTCATGAAGATCATAAATTCATCAGGAAACACACTGTCTGCTAAAATGTCTCTAGTTCAATGCCCAGAAGCAATGAAACCCTAATCCCTGTTGAGGTCTCTAGATGCAACTGGAATATGGAAAGTAATTGCTATTACTAATTTTAGCAGTTTATATTTACAGAAAACAAGTATCTCTGGTCATTTGGCATCTAGAGCTAAACTTTCATTATTTTGTATTTTTCAAACAGTAAATTGTATTTTGCTGTTATTTTTTGTGCTTGCTGGTGTAATTGGCATGCCACCTCAATAACAATATTATTATAGCATAGTTCTGTGTGGTTTTTTCCATATTTTAGGGAGCTTAATTGCTGAGTGAGGTAGGTAGACGCTCTTTCAGGAGAATCTGGGTGAACATTACTCATGCACAACAAAACTGCCTCCCCCACCAGTTGCCACATTTTGAGAATACCATTTTAAATGTTATTTGTTTTACATTAAAGATATCACTGTAGTAATGAAAACTCAATCTAACTAGAGATAATTTACGTATTCAAAATGCATCCCTACTCCATGTTATCTTATTTTTCTCCACTGAAATTTGATACTACACCCCCAGGAAAAAGACAAGCATGCTAATTTTGCACAGGTAAACTGTACCTATATTTTGTGAGTTCCAGTTGAAGGAATACAGTCACTCTCATTCTGCAACACACACGTTTACTGAACGGGTATAATACGGTAATAGGGAATTCATTTCCATTTGCTTTCAAAAAAATTTTCACTTAAACTCAGCATGCTAGATTCAGCACGGACATCTGGAGCATGGCCACTGGGTGGACCACGACCAATACTTCAGGAATTTCATAAACTAATTTGAAACTTCATTCATAAATCAATCTGTACCAGAAAACAGTACAGAATGAGCTCATCTGCAAGGAACTTGGATGTCAACATTTTATTTATTCACTTAATTTATTAAGGATGCCAATCCAAGTTCATGCCAGCCCTGGCAAGTTTGCACCACTA
Source organism: Phaethon lepturus (assembly GCF_000687285.1). Lineage (NCBI taxonomy): Eukaryota > Metazoa > Chordata > Aves > Phaethontiformes > Phaethontidae > Phaethon > Phaethon lepturus. The sequence goes on along the minus strand of NW_010521444.1, from coordinate 45,085 downwards.
TCTTTGCCATCCATCACGTACAAACACCAGTATTAAATCTGTACATTGAACCTGGAAAACAGACAGATGAACAGCTATAATGCTGGCAAGAACGCTAGGTTATTTTAAATCTAGAACGACACAGATCTTCCGGACCAATGCTCAGGAACTGAAAAGGATTATCCCTTTATGGCTTGCTCCATGTGAGCGTGAGATCTGCACAAGCTTCCTTGTGTTCAGAGCATTTGGAGGGATCATTCTGTTACGGGATGACTCGATCGATCACAGTCTACAAAACACACAGAGAAACTCTGTGAGCAGTATGCCATACAAAAACAAAGAGACTGTGGTCAAAAGCTTATGCTAGCCAAACATGGTTTTGGAGAACACCTCCCTTAGAGGAGGTAGTTAAGAACAAAATCCTGATTCCCAAGGATGTCATGGATGTTCTACCACTCTAAATGTCATTTAAAGACCTTCCTCCTTCTAGGAGTTATGCTCTAGTTCTGTCAAATGCTATGTGCTTGCTGCGGGAATACTGAACTGCAGGACTATGGCTTGAGTTGCATAGTTCAGACTACACGACCCCAATGTTACCTCCTGGCAAAAGAAGTCTTATCAGCTCTATGCATACTTCATGCTCCAACCAGTAAATTAGTCCTTTAGCCTTAAAATATCTGTGGCAGAGACCACATATTAACAACTCTGTAAATAAAATCAAAAGTAGAGTTTCATGACAAATTTTCCCATGCAACTACACATGAGTATTTCCTCAAACTCCAGTGGAATTATTCCAGATTTATTTCAGAGAGAGCAGTCCTCAGCCAATAGCCCTAAGCAAACAAGTTCATGACTGTGCTTTTTGACATTTTCGTTGTTCTAGTTCTCGTTAGAACACCCCAAATCCTCCTTCCCTCCTCTCAAACATACACTGTGAAAAGGAGAAACAACCACCCATGAGGATGTCCTCAAATTTAATAGCTTGGCATCCAAATCATGATCTTTAATCTCCAGAGTGCCAGAGTACTCTGGGAGCCAGTAGAAGGCATTGGGCCACAGACCCCCAGAGCACAAAGCCTCTGGTGGACAACCCAGCGGGGGCCATGGTCCCAGGACAACTCATGCGGCAGGGAAGCAGCTCCATCCGCAGCTCAGAACTGGAAGGGGCATTAACAGCTTGTGCTCAGCTCCTGACAAGTCGTAGGAGCTTCTCCTTCAACGTCCAACAGTTGAAACCAGAATTGTTGACTTTGTAAGCATTTAATAGAAATTTCCCCACCATGCCACCTTCCAGAACTCACTTGCACTGTAGCTATATTGTCCACCAAGAGCAGAGCAAGGAACTTTTCTACTCTTTTATATTTTATCCTCTTAGCCAACAAAGAATTGTGGAGACATGAACTCTGATCTGATAGTTCATATCTGCCAAAGATGCACAGAGGAAATGCAAAATAACTGGCTGTATTGAACTAGTCTTTGAAAGTAAAACCACAGCATGAAAGATCTGAACTGGGGTGTGTATCTGCCTTCTATTATTTCCCCGGATTTTTTTCCCCACCCTGGCTAAGCTTCATCATCGGGAACACCGCCTTAACTTCAACAAACCTGACTTCTTGTCACGACTACTAATACGGTCCTTGAAGTCTAGAAATAGAGTCTAATCATTTCTCCACTGCTTCCAGTGGAGCTGATCTTGCAGGTCACACAACCTCCTGCCAATTTTTTGCTGATCATTTTCACAATACCAAAAAGGTAATGAAGCATCATTTTAATCCAGGGTTGCAATCACTAGATAACTATTTCTAATATTTAAGGCTAATACTCACAGCTCTGAAAGGCTTGGCATAACAAAATGGAAAAAAGATTTAATGCCTTTTTTTAATAGGCACCGTTACTACTCTGCAAGGGTATCTGCTTTCTGCCTGACTCGTAGATGTCCACTTTGCGGACAAATCAAACAAACAAACAAAAAAAGGTATATTTTGATTCATATCTCAGAGTGCATTAATCTTCTTTATGGCCTTTCTCTTGCCATTCTAAATTTAAGTTGTATTTGCATTGTTTATCATAAAATAGAGTTTTTAACTACGAGGCAATAGACAAAAGCAAAAGCAAATAAGGAAGGGCAATTTATTACAGTAAGAACTAATTACTACACACTTTCAACTACTAGTTAATATGAAGCAGCCTGAAAGGCAAGAGGCTCCCCTGTCACAGACCACACATTCTGCTGCCGAAAAGCACTGAATACAGAGTTTTCCCCTAAACCTTTACAGCATATTTCCAGCTCCTTGGAAAAATTTCTTCAGAAGAGAGTTGGTTGGTTGTTTTGGGCTTTTTTGGTTAAGAAACTACTTAAAGGCTTCTTTAGTGGAACTATTATGGTGCTCCATAAAAAGCATTAAAAAGGAATTGGGTTCAGACAGAGAAACAACTGGAAGATTTCATGACTCTGGTTTGGAAAGCATTTCAATTACACCCAACCATTTATCTCAGTACCAGGGCCGGGAGGTATAAACATTTTAATAATAGAAGGTGTTAAAAGTTATTTCAAAAGAAGAGTAATGTTTAAAAAATTCCTCTGAATGACATGGGCCCGTTTATTAAATCAGGGGAGCGCATGAGGAATATTAAACAGCACTGCAAATGCTGTCTCAAAGCGTAGCCCAACCACCCACCTTGGGATGCTTGAGGAGCAGGAGGACGCTGGACCACCCTGCCGTCCTGCCCTCTCTCCTAGCCTGGCTAACGATGTCCCCCACACTTGAGGCATGTTTTCACTCTGTTCAGAAGTTAAAATACCACAGAACGATTGCAGCATTTTGTGGGATTTAAGTATGACGCCATCCACAATTTTTCAGAATTACACAAGCTCACATGTTTCCTGGGGAGGGGAAGGGATTCCAGGACATCATCTATTTTCTGCTTAACAAGATGTCAAAATATATGTATCACAAGTTCTTATGCTATTCATTAAGGGTATTTGAAATACTTTGTATATTTTTAATGAGGCTTTCAGTCCAGAACAGGTGTCAATGGAAGTGGTGAAATGACTGCATATTGTATGGTTCACAGCTATTCTGCCTTACATCAACCTTTCTTTTTTCTTTTTTTTTTTCTTTTTCTTTTTTTCTTCCTTACGTCAAAAAGAGTCTAAGCTTTGCAGAAGATGGAAGGAACACAGTCTGGTAATCTGAAGCAGTTATTTACACCGAAGTGCAGTAGCTGTTCAAGAGTTCCAAAAACCTAACACCTTTGTGAAAAGCTTTTTCAATTTTTTCCATTAATAGATAATTAAATCACATTTATTCATGAAAACAAACCAAAACCCTCAGTTCTTGATATGCTGCAGGATTTATGCTGGGAAGATACTGAAGATCAAGAGCACATTTTATAGCTACAGTGGCTCCTTCTCTCACTTCCACTACCCATTCTGACCGTCACACTAGAACTTAAGGCATCACCTAACAACGTGGACTTCTCTCGCTCTCACAACAGGAAAGAAGTTGTACATACAGGCTCAATCTGCGTGCATAGCTTTTGCTAGTGTTAAAAAACCAACTGGCATACATACCAGCGTGTGAAGGTGCACGTGCATCCTCGCTTGTGCAAACGTGTGTGTGTACTGTCAGTAAAGAGGAGTATGAAAACGTGTATTACCATTTTCATTAATATTTCCAAATTAAACTTCAACCGAGTAGACTTCTCTATACAGATCAAAGCTATTGCTTTTATATACATTTTAATTCTTCACGAAGCGTACCTGTGAGATGTAACCGGGAGGCACGTGAATAGGGGGAATGGATCCATTGGGTGACATCATGGGAACCTCTGCTGGTCCTAACCGAAAGAGAGGAATAAGATTTTAGGGTTTTTTTCAGTTAAAAAAATTGCACAATTGCTCAGAAAAGGCTAAAAATAGCTTTATTTTTGAAGCCTGCAATAACAAAATGAGCAGCTCCACTAATTTCTGGTATATGGAAAATGCCTTGTACCATCATTCTGAGAATAAGATCATTGTTCAATGACTTTACCATATATTCCGTTGAAATAATATTTTCATCATAAAACAGCTAAAATACAGACTTTATATTACCCACTGATCAACTTATACAGCATTAGGCAGTAACACAATATGTCCTTTAGCAGCCCACAATTCCTATATTGAAATCTGGTTAAGCTATTCTTGTCGAAGGCATGGGAGCAGAGAACAAAGCAGAAACTGTGCAGCCTGGAATTAGGCAGCTCCCGAGGAAAGAGTCCAATTGTAGCAAAAAAATCGCATATGTGAAAAACTATCTATCTATTTAAGAATGCACAAAGACCAAATTCATTATCTCAGCTATTCAGACTAACTTTGGAATGTGGTTATACAAGCAAGAAGCTTATGGTTTCCACTCCGAAATCCAGCCCTGAACATGCAAGTTCCATTTTGAGGCAGAGTACAAGTATAACAAAGCAAGTGCCATAACCATTCGACTTTTGCAAACAGAGCCTCACAGCTAAAAAAAAGCATCCAGATAAAATGGCAATAGTTCGCTCAGTTGCTCATTGATTCAGCCACTAAAATCGGGGACATCATACAGAGCAGTCAGTACAATGAACCCCCCAAACATCAGACAGATATTTGCAATGAGAGTTTACTACCTTGAAAAAGAAAAATAGATTTCCTTACTACCTGACTACATACTAAAATGTTTACTCTAACCCGTTAGCCCCTTTGCCATGGGCTAAGAAAATAGTCATGGTCAAACTCTTGAGAAGAGCTCAGACAGAACTCTGCTCCTTGTTACCGCAAATTGAATTTTAGCTTTGACTAACAATACAAAAGATAACTTCATAACCTTCTCTGACGGCCAGGTCATCTAATATCTCCAAACCATTTCACAGTCTAGGTAAGGAAGCTGAACACTAGAACGTATGAAGGACTTCAGGCACAGACGGGATGTAATGGCCTTTAGGAGTGAAAGGTAGACAAATCTAATGAAATCCCCAAAGTGAGCCACAGTCCGCTGCGGGCTATCAGCAAAACCAGTCCACCTCAAATTACCACAGAGTTATTCCCCATCCATCTACATTTTTATACTCCTCAGGCTGCCTATTGTACAACGAGCAGGACCTCCCAACCTTGCAAAATCCAAGTTACACACAAGAATCCATCCGAGTTATTTGTTATCTCCTCTATCTTGGTTCGTTTTCTCCATTCAGTTATTTACAGTTTAATCAGCACCTATGTTTTTCATTAGTCACCTCTAGGTTTGAAACATAGTAATTTATCAAGTGTATTAAGGACAGGGAAACTTTGAAGTTGAAATTTAAAGAAGTCATTTTAAGTGTGTGGTTCTGCTGCTCTTCATACGTCCCTACACTTAACCATGCAGGGAACTTTACCTATACTACAGTCCCAATAAGAAAAAAGTCATTATTACTTCTCCTCCTTATTCAGCTCATATGGGTGTGTGTCCCCCCGCCTTATTCTATAGCCCTTTCAACATTATTTGTCTCCCCAGATAGTCAACAATTTTAGTGTGAATGGAAAAAAAATTCAGCATGACCAGTAAACAATTATCAGGGAGGGAGTTACCATCTAAATGGCTCTGCTTAAATCCATCAAAAATATGAACTGACAATTGGTTCAGAAGGAACTTTACAGAAATATTATTTGAGTACATGTGTTTTCCCTATAAAAAAAAAATCTGCAAATTTTTTTGAGGAATATCTTTTTATATTTCTATACACACTGCCAGGTTTCACTCCACAGTACGTTGGACGCTGTATCTATACAAAATGGCCAATACCAGTAAACACACAATGACACTTTTTGGGGGGATTCATTCCACACTGGATTATCAAGTGTTGTTCAGTTCTTCAGGATGGAACATGCCTGAGATTAGGTAAAATGAATAGTTAACATTGTTATGCGACTCATTCCTTGTCAGTGATTTCTCAAACCTGAAAAACTGCATGATAAAAAGTCATTATAAAATTAAAAATCCCGCGTTCACCATTTAAGTAGAGAATAATTTAAATATTACACATAGACGATGCTTAATAGAGTAAAGCTTTAATGTTTAACCTGTTTCAGCCCCTCACCAAAATGCTATCTACTTACAGTCATATTGGCCCTAGCCTTTCTCAAAAATAGGCACTCTGACTTGGAAACAAATTTAGAAATTGAACAGTTTTGGAGTTTCTACATCCAGACCAGATAGTCTCTATACAACAAACGAGAAACACTTTGCTCGGCGTGCCTCGGCATCTGTCCTCCTAAACCTCGTGCCAATTGCTCATATGGAGCAGCGATCTACTTGCAGGAAGAAATCAAACTCCCTCACCAATACTGTTGACTGTAATACTTCCATTCCAACAACAAAAAAAAAAAAAAAAAAAAGGGTTTTTATCATCAAAACGTGCACCGTGCAAGATGACTCTTAACCTTACGTATGACCCACAAACTGTTAAAGTCATTTGGATAACAGGTTTCAAAAGAATGACAGCCTAGTGATTTGCAGCTAGATTTTGTTTCCAGTGCTTTGATTTCAAGGCTAGCCAAATGACTTTAGCATACATTATTTCATCTCTCTCATCAACAGTATCAAAACAACTTGAAGCGGTAGTGAGTAAAATACAGACCCCATCTCCACAGCACGACAAGTCCCAGGAATTATTGAAGACTATTCCTGCAGTGAATCTACTCCCCAATTAACACTAAAACAAAACCCTACCGTTTGGGGGGGGGGGCGGGGGGTTGAGTATTTCTGGTTGTGTCAAATATTTTTGAACTGTTAAAAAGTAGACAATTAGAGAAGGATGTTCCTCAATCGCTTGCATCCACAGGTTGGATATAAGTAATGGGTCCGCTAGGGAATTACAGCTGTGCGAGTTTGAATTGAAGCTCAGGGTTCAATACCAAACTTAATTTAAATGAGAAACAGTCAGTCCATGCTAACACCGATGCAGTACACCGAAATGAGCTCGTTTTAATACTTTTCAAATGTGTTAACAAACCGAGGCTGTCTCCTGAGTTCATAATGAAACCGAGCCAGAAGAGCTTTGGCCACCTCTGCTGACAAAGCAAGAGGCCAAATTCCACCCCAAGCTCCGACACCGTAAATACAGAGCACCTCCATCGGCTTCTGGAGGGCTGCCCCAAAATGCTGGGGCTGGCTCCATCCAAAATGCAGGTGCAAGGAAATTCTTCGCCCCCCTCTGAAATGGAGGGAAAGCAGAGGAGCCACCAGGCTGAAGGCACTGAAGCCCATCAGCCAGGCATGGGACAGACCACACTTGTCCCTAGCTGCAAGAGCACAAAGTTTTCATCTAACACGTGTTAATAATTAAGGGACAGTAAAAGAAGCACCTCAGTCTCATATTATGACAGAGCTAATTAACAGCTTGACACCCCAGTAAGAGCCTGTCCTCCTCTTGCAAGCTACATGCTTCCTCTTTTGTGCTCCTCTGACAGCACGGAAGCTAATTATTTTAACCATTTTAAATGACCAAAAAGGTTTTGCAAATGTATTGCGTTTTTAAAAAGCACCTGCACACGTAGTCTAACAAAAATGACAACAATTATTCTATTCTTTCTTCTATCATGGTTTATTGCGTGAAGCTGCAGATAAAGCAAGTCTCCCTCCCATCTCTGTCTCCCACTTTCAGGGCCAAGAGGATGCCTCTGTCATGGAGAGATTGTCAGTTCTTCTGGCCATGTTTATTCCTTCAGGAGTAATGTCACAATCTACTTGAGAAACTTCTGTCCCAAGGTTTTCAAGGCTAATAATAGCCTTGGTTGCAATCCACCACACTTTCAAAAGGCTTGTATAAAACGAGTTTTGGAGTAAGTATGGTTTTTTTCTTGTTCCTGAGTAACCTTTTATGCATGCATTAAAGATCACTTCAGTTTCATTCGGTTCTTTTCCTTAGTTATAGAAGCAAAATCTGGTATTTCAGTTCCTCCAGCTATAGCAATGTACCTTTCCTATTTCTTTATTTCCACATCGCATTATAGGCCACAGTAATAATTTTACTACACTATTTTCCTTTCCTTAGTGCTTAAACAGCATTGCTTTTCTCTCTTTATTACTGAACTATGTCTACTGTAGAATATTTTTCACATCCAGCTCCAGCACACGGGCATATGTTTTACTCTGTGTTTCTACTGACTGTTTTGCGTAGCTAATTACTCAGAGCAAACCCCACCAGGCTTCATTATGAAGTTCCCATTCCGGGACCAGGTCCTGAAAACTCTCTGAAGTTCAGGAATTTCTCAGCCCTGTTTCTAGCAAACACGTACCGACTTACCGTTTCACACCCCTATACCTGCCTTAGCAGAGAAACGATAGGAAATTTAGTGATTTGGGCACTTTTACTTTGAAATTTAAGAATCCTGTACATTTTAATAAGAAGAACCTACTGCACTAGCTAAATAGAAAATTAAATCCAGCCAGGTAAATGCATTGTATTTTATAAAACTTAACAGTTATAAGTAATCCATGAAAAAATATTATGGCTCCCTCTGATTCATAACAGAACCAGTATCACATTTTTCACTTACGGCACTTCTCAGGAAGTAAATCTATGGAGCAAGATGTGCGACCGAACGAAAAGGGAAGATAATTAAAGGGCAAACTGGCCTGCTTTGCTAAAACAAATGACCCAGGGCTTGCTGACCTTGGCCGGGACCCGAGGGTTTGCATTTTCACATGGATGAGCAGCTGTTCCGGAACAATTTCCTCAATGAAATAAGCACAAACAGGCTCCCTGTCGCCGTCAGGCACACGTGTCTTCTCCCTCCGCTTGGTTATTCTCAAAGCGGCTTACGGACCAAACAGGGTGATGACGAGGAAAACAAAACAAAACAAAAAAACCCTGGATTCTTCCACTCAGCCTCCTTCCTTCGCAGCAGAGGTGTGGCAAGCGTTTTTCCCAGCCTTTTGGCCACAGCCTAAACCTGCTTGTTAGCACAAGCTAACACGAATGTGTCAGGCCACTTTATAAAAACCTTTAAAGATGTAAAGAGCTTTCACATATAAATACCACCGCAAATTTGAGGCGCACTCTCTCCTAGACAAGAGCTAATTCAGATGCTAACTTAACTCTGCTCACATACAGTAAAAGGCAAAGGACGAGTCAGCTCCCGGGTGGCTACTTGAGGACACGGGGTCTTAAATCTGCTGCTGATCAAGATCTGAATACTTTGTCCTTAGATGAGTATAAATTTGTAAATTAAAGCAACTCCACATTAGAGAGAAAGGGAGGAGCAGCTTTTACAACATTAAATGCTTGAGGGGGTAAAATGACAGCTTTAAAAAAATACCTTTGGAGAGGTCTGAAACGTCATAAACAATCCCACCTATGCTGCATTCAACCTGCCAGAGGTGGGGCTGGGAAAGGTGCAAAAATAATGTTATCAATACGGCTTATCAAGGCATAGGGTTAATGAAAGCATCCAGCACTTGGCCATGCCCGTGGCACCAGCTCATGCCTGAAGAAGGCAGCATATAGAGTTTATAAGGCTTATCCATACATATTTGTCATTTTTTTGAGATGTCGTCATCTACACATAAGGCTGTGAATAAAAAGATGCCTACTACACGTCCGTTCACACTGTCTGGCACCTCAACTGTTAATTTTCTATTCAGATCACAGTTTAGAGTATGAATTCCTTCACCTTGTAAGAGTAGTACAAAAACATTACCAAGCCCCTCAAGTTTAACAGAAATGGCTCCATGGATCTCATGTGATCTTGGATCTGGCATCAAATGACTACTTACATGCAAATTAAACATCCAAAAAGAAGAAGTACCAGTCGGAAGTCTCCCGAAGTCTCCCACACCTGCATGGCTTAAGCACCGAACACAGTTTCCTCAATCTGTACATGCAAACACGGTGTTTGAAAGTGGAGATTGAAGCACTTTTGATGGCGGTAAAATGCTGCTCTTGAAGTCCTTTGCAACTTCTATGACTGCTTTACGTTTTTTTCAATATCCTTTCTAAATCCTGCGACTACATTAGGAGAGGTTACAATTTGTAACAGTCCTTTACCCACTCCCCCAGATTATCATGTTAATTTGTTGGAAATATAATTAAAAATAAAACGCAAAAAAAATTAAAGTTATAAAAAATACACTGGTCTTTCAGAGTTTCAGTGCATTATCATTACTAACACTAAACTGCAAATCATGTACACTTGATCTACACGTTCAGTACTTGGACCTTAGAGCCACAGGCCCCGCAATAACATCCAGTTAGAGTCTGGGTTTGACTGATGTTTCCAACATGTGCAAAGTCCCTCAACCAAACATCAAATCAAAATATGCAGAAAGCTGTGCCAAATGCATCAAGCAGACCGCTCCTGGAGCATTTTCTGGCTTATTTACATGACAGCACCTTTGCTGTTTACACTAGAGACTCTTGAAAACAGTTTATTTTACCTGTGTTTGCTACTTGACCCGCTACACACAGCGGGAGGCTCAAGTACGTTCAAACTGAAGTTAAACAACAAGCACTCTACGCTTTAATGTAAGAACCAAGAGACTCCTACTCAGCAGCATGCTCTTTTGGAACGTGTGTCTCCCAGATGTTGTGTTCTGGTTTGGGGCATATTCTAGAAATAATACAGTAACCCATAAAAACAGGAAATGAACTAAAATCTATCAGTTACCGAACGTGCCCTCTCCAGAGCTATCGCAGTACCACGAGCTGTTACACAGCAGTAGCGTTGCATCTGAATTTGAAGAGGAAGCTGGGTTAAATGCTCCTTCTAGAGCTATGAATTAATTTTCAAACATCAAACACTTGACATTTTAAACATTAAATGCACTGCATTTCGAGATACATATTCTGGGAGAACAAAGAATCGTGCCACTCCTCACCTGCAAGACCTCACATGCCATCCTGCATCTTGGATTTTGGGGTTCATCACACTTCACTAATTTATTAAGCGGAGGAGAGTCCAGACGAGCTCAACAGGCTGCTTTGATAGCCTGGCACATCGTCCCCTTGTGCATCCCCAGCTTCTCCCCTGCCGTGGGGCTGGAAGGGCCCGGGGGCGAGGACCCGGTCCCACAGCGTGGGGCCATCCCGCGCCAGGGACAGAGCACCAGGAACCGCAGTCTGCGGCAGCAACGACTAAGCTGACACGTTATGAGAAACTTTGACAATCTAAAGCTCACCGAAGTATTCCGCAAAGGTGAGACAAGCATGCTTGTTCAGCGCGGAGAATGGAGATGGGCAAGGTGGATTCTTCATGTCTCTTGCTGTTCTTCTACATTCCCAGGTGGGTTTTGTTTCTTTTTCAAACTACACTCACATACTATTCTAGAGTTTCACTTATAGGCAACATTTTGGAGTGGTACTTTTTTTGTTGTTGTTCTGACTAGAAACGGAGTATTTTGCTTCCCTAATCTGAACAAACAAGGTGGATTCTTGTGCTAAAATAAACCTTTTCTGATGGTTGGCTCATCAGCCGCTACTGCAAAAACACTTGCAAAGAGTATGCTGCAATACTTCAAGGATTGAAAATAAGCATACTCCCGTGGCAATTCACCAGATGGGCTACAGATTATAAATCATAGATGTCTAGACTAAAACACAAGAGACAAACATCTGTCTAAAATCAGTTGACTTGAATGGCAAATACTGTTAAATAAATTAGGACTACGCTGGAAACAAAGAGAACAACCAACTACGTTGAAAACATCTGAAATTAATCCATTAGCACACAATAACCTGAAACTGGAGACACAGTCATTTCGTGATGCACATTAGCCCAAGATGACATCCCGACATCTGAAGCAGGAGCACAAAAGCATTTCTATGACCCAGCACCACGTTACCCCAGAAGGACTCACGAATCCATCCCCAGAACATCTGGCTGGAGTGGGGTTGTTATTCTCCTCACTTCACAAGTGAAACTGTGGAACAAAGAAACAAAATGCCTGATGCAGGGTCACACAGGAAGCTTGTGGGAACGGACCTGGACACAAACCCAGAACAGGGTTTAGGTCATAAGACAATACTTGAGCCTGAATAAGTCTTCAGACTGTTAAAGACCAGCAGGGTATCGCATAGAAAAATACTCTATTTTGAAAAAAAATTCATCCTCCTTGTATCTACTAATTTTTTCCCCTTGCATAACCACTTGTTGTATGACAGAAAGCCCACGGGTGAACAGAGAGGACGGCACTGCCAGGAGAGGTGCGAGAGAAGAGACCTTGCACAGGACTCGCAGCCTGCCCTTCGCAGGAGGCTCTGAGAAAGAGACCACAGAGCTGAACTCAGAAATGGGAGAAAGTCATCAAGTAACTGTTGCCGACCCATTTAAACAATGGGAGATCTCTGTCAACATCAGGCTTCGTTATAGAATAAAAAAAAAAAAATCTCATCAAGTTTTGAGACTGCCGAAGCTTTGAACAGCAACAGATCCTCCAGCTGCGCCTGCAGCTGGGCTTCCCACCGGACCTATATAACCACCACACTAACTTTTAACCAGAACTCAGTTTTAGGGGAAATAGATGTCACAAAATGAGAAGGATTTTATTTTTGCCCCAGTTATTAACAACATTATCAGCTACATACTATACAACACTATTTCTCTGATATCAAAAGAGGTTATTTATTTGTCGAAAGACAAACAAAGCCAAAAGACATCATAAGGGATGGAAACTCAACTATGGACATCATTTTGCCTTTGCAATTTTGAAAGAGCTCTTAGACACATTCTAGTGATGTCAATGCTTTTTGGGGAGTGTGTGCGCCTGTGTTAGCTTCCTGGCACATTTATAAAATGCCATTCACTTGCAAAAAGTTTTGTTCTCTGCAACAGGTTTATACAAATGCTAAACAATTGGCTTTGAGCACAACTCCCATTAAAGGTAGCGATAATTATACAACATCACTTTCCTGCAGCAGTAAAAGAAAATGCTCCAATTATTCATAATATAATTATTGCATTCCCATGGCAACACCAAAAGGACTGTACAATCAGCAACAGACCCAAAACCAAGCCAACAATGAAGTTACACAGTACGTTCTCTTCTGTGTGCCCCAAACGAGGCAGTAATTAGGTGATGGCTATTCTTTACCTGTCCACCCACAGCGAGAAATATCATCAAGGCAGTGAAAACCAAGGCAAACTTTCAATCCTGCCACCCTCGTAGCGCTGACACAGTGCCACCAGTCGTCGTGACAAGGGCTGATGAGTTTTGTTCATGACATGTTTGGATCCTGGACTTGGGTAAATCATCTAAAATTCTGTATTTGAACGTGCTCATCGAAAACATAGCAATTAATATCCACCTGCCACAAACAAGAACTCTTCATCACGTGGGGCTCGGGAGGGAAGGAGAATCATCTACACCGTCGGTACTCAGGGACTTGCAGGGCTATTTTGTGAGGCAGAAACAGTCACTAAAATTTGTATTTGCCATCTACCACCAAGAAACAACTAATAGAGCCGTGGTGGTAAGCTGCTATCTCCCTGAGGCAGAAACATACTTATTTATACCTATACTTTTTAAAAAATGTATCTATAGCTATAGATCTGTATCTATCACCGTATAGATATTTACTGTGTCTATATTACTATATAGATATATTTATACTACTACATATATATCTATACCATATTACCATACAGATAAACTATTACTATATAAATATAGAGCAATAGATACGTATATACATGTAACTATTACTATATAAGTATAGAGCAATAGATACATGTATATATGTACATTCAGTAAGTATTAAAAGCAAATTTCAAGATATTTAATATTTTCTCTCTCTCTGTTGGGAGTTATAACATTATTGCATTTACACCGGAATAACTTGGAATTTTAGCTGGTGGTTTCCCAAGCATGACAATCAGTGTAGTGCTCAGAGACGCCCTCGGCGAGCCCAGGGGTTTCCCAGCTGAGCCTTACCCGCACCAGAGGGAGAGCCATCTCCGCCTCCCTCCACAGCGGGTCTGTCATCCTGAAGCAGCTCCTTAAGAGTTAAAAGAGGGAAGCCTTGACCAGAACATCATTCTTCTGGGTCAGCAAGTGTAGCATGCAAGTAAAATACTTCTCCGAAACAAGGAGCTGCCGGAGCACAGCTCTCCCCTCCCCGGGGAGGACCAGCTCTACCTGAACCTCTCCCGACTGACGCTGCCCAGTTTCTTCTCCAGCATCTCCTGTGACTGAAGCTCTACAAAGTCCCCAGCCAGCATCTTCCATTGCCCACATGCCTTCCCACTGGAAGCCATCCAACTTAAATTGCTCTCCCCTGAAATTTTTGCTTGCTCACTCTCCACCCACAACAGTGGACAGAGGAACCTTCCATTATTTTCTTTCCAACAGCCTTTTATGAAAGCCCCCTCCCGTCCCCTCTTCGCGTCGCCAGATCTCCTTTGAGCCTGCCCTTCCACAGACCAAAACCCAACCCGTTTTTCACGCTTTTTGCAGACCCCTGATTCTCTTTGCTGCTGCGCCCCGAAGCTCTCGCAGCCAGGCGAAGCCAAATCCCACCGCAACCCCCCCTGAGCCACCAGAATCCCAGCACGGCACAGAAAGCTGCTTACACGGACCGTGGTTCCTCCGCAGCTCTTCCACCCCAGCAGACTCTTTCTGCATCTCTCAACGGCACGGTGGCTGCCCCAGAGACGGCGCTAGCTTGCTTTTTCACAGCCTGCTTTCATTTATAAACCATAAAGGTGAGGGGGAAGGCTGTGACTCACCAGGTTGTGTTTGAAGGGTCCCGTCATCCTCCCCTTGTTTTCACTTCATTGCTCAGGTTTCTAAGCTGAGCCACTGCAAGGAGCACGTTAGTCGAGTTGTGTTTTAAAACACGCCTCTTGGCTAATGACAGCATAAAATAAACCATAAATTCTTATTTTCCTGTGTCCCCAGATAAACAATCCTAATCACATAGCATGACATAGCAGGGAGAACTAGACTCTTCCCTTTCTACGTAAGTTAACTGCTGATGAGCAATAAATATTGCATAATTAAATAAATTCTTCTAATTATTAAAATGAGTCTTCCAATCTAAAGAAAAAAACGGATCTAGGAGAGTTTCTCCATAGCACACCTGAAATATTCTGAATTTTCCAATGCAATCAAGGGAGATTCTTGCTGGCCATAGCAACCGTGAAATTAATTTATGAAACAAAACATTCATCATGTAGTTTGATGGAGATTAAAACACCCCTGTCCTCCAGGGAGTAAGCATTTCAACTGGCCATCACACTTCAGGTATTCATCGCCACGAAGTTTTTAGGGCAACAACATACAGTTTGGTATAACGCAGAGGTTATTAAAAAGTTTTCAAACATATGAGCAAAAAGTTATCCTTTCAGCGGCTCCCGGGTCCTCAGCGCGTCTGTCCCAGCAACGGAAGAAACGCCCTGCCTTGCAGGAGAACGGGCTGGCCGGGCTCCCTCTGCTCAGGAGGCTTCATGGGTGCAGCTGCGTTGGAGTAATCCCACTGCTGGGGCCCTTCCCAGGATAACGAGGTTCTCGGAGGGAATACCCCGGCACAACAGAGCCCACCACGACAACTCCACCCGCAGGGGCCGGAATTTGCCGAAAGCGAGTGGGGTGCGGGGAAAAGGGATTGAGCCACTTTGCGACTATTCAAGGAATGCTCTTGATTTCCTCTGAACAACCTGAGGTTGAAAACCTACCTATTGAGTTATTTAAGTTTCTTGGTACTTCAACTCTATTGCTGGGATCTAACATCCCAGTCAGTAAAATAAGTGAAAAGTCCAAATTCAGTATTACAGCATTTTTTCCCAACAAAGCAGGGTGAGGAAGGGGAAATGCTGCTAAGAATACATACAGTGTGTTAATTAAAAAGAAAAAACTACAATTTTCAAAAGGCGAAATACCAAATCATAACTTTGGTCCCTGTGGCAGCAGGAAGACACGTGCTAACAAGGGCAAAGACTGCGTGTGCCTAGACAGACATGGTGAGCACAGTAGCCTTGGCTTAATCCGATTAAAACACAAATCTCACCAACCTTGTTTCATTTAAATTATTTTTGAACATTAAAAATATAAAGAAATAAAGAAAAATCACTCCTCCTAGCACTTCCGTACCTAAACAATTATCAAGCGTTCATGTTTTAAGGTAGAAACCATCCTTTCTGTTCAAAACCTCTCTTAGGTTCGGGTGGTATTTCTATGCCCCGAACACCTGCATGCACATACAACTGTGCAACTTGTGTGTTACACCTGCGACCAACGCGCTTCTCTAGCAAACGGAGGAAGAAACCCACGGGTGCCTTCTTCCTTTTCTTACTCCTCCCTCCCACTCCAGCCATCCCCAGAAAGCTCCTCCAGCTTAGCGAAAGGATGAAAGGACGACAAGCTAAACCAAAGAACAATGCATCTGAGGGTCAGATCTATAGAGTACATACTGTCCTAACGCCCCGCAGTCCCCAGCCTCCCGCTCAGCCCCTGGGACTCTCGTACCACGGTCAGGCTGAGGCTGCCTTTGGGCGAGCCCACAGCACGAGGCGTTGCTCCATCCGAACCACCCCCCATCCCTTCAGCTGCTTCAAACCGAAGTGCTTATGAGGTCAAGCAGTGAACAGCATCTTTTTTTTTTTATTTCTAAACCGTTTCAGTGATCCCATCAATCAGGCATCACTGCCAACAGCGGCAGTGGTGATGAAGGGACTCGGATACCTGGAGTCAGTATTGCAGCACATCCAACAGTATTTGTCTAACAGCAAGCAAAACAACCACTGGGTCTTACGAGTTTGTGCATTAGCCCTCCTAGCACACAATTTAAAAAAAAAAGAAATTAAAAAAAAAATCAAAACAATTTGTCCTGGTGACTCAGAATCTCCACCGCTTGAAGAAAGCCCTGCTTCTGTAACACTGCATCACTCTGGCTTCAGATCTATTCTCATGGGCCTCAGGCTCGTGACTCAACCGTTTTCCCCTGTATTTGCTCATGCACTTACCCATCAGAAAGTTACTGAAATTTGTATGCATCATAGGGTCTGGCTCAAAAGCGAATAATCTAGAGAAATTACAATATCCCTGGAGAATATAAAAAAATAACATTGCTATTTTCCTTGGAAGTCTACAGAAATTACAACTCGTCAACCTTTCTGGTTAAAGACTCCATTGTTTACCAGAAGCCTTTCTAATGTTAAGACTGTGGCAATGTTCAGCAACTGTTTTGGAAATACCAGAAAAACGCATCCTGGAGAAACACTCCTCATGTAGTAGCTACTTTATTTGCTCGGAGTGTTTAACAGGTTAACTTATAAAATCATAGAATCATAGAACGGTTTGGGTTGGAAGGGACCTTAAAGACCATCTAGTCCCAGCCCCCCTGCCATGGGCAGGGACACCTTCCACTAGACCAGGCTGCTCCAAGCCCCATCCAGCCTGGCCTTGAACGCTTCCAGGGATGGGGCATCCACAACTCTTCCGGGCAACCTGCGCCAGTGCCTCACCACCCTCAATATGTTCAACTCAGAGCAGTTTTACTCAACCTCAATTTCACTTCTAAGATTGCTGCTTCTATTTCAGACCCCAAAATGGGTTTCTGCCCCAGAAAGATGATGCAGTCAGAAAAAAATACTTCAAGCCACAGACATGTCTTTCTTACAAGCTTCTTGCCTTTCTGTGCAGCATCCTAACACAGTGATTTTTTCAAAAGCAAAGAATTCAAGTTTTGACCATGAGCTCCTCACCTCCTTTCCTTCTGCTGAATTTGCTGTTGCGTACTCTCCATATCACGCTCCTAAACTCTGAATTTTATGTCCAGGTCACCCCACCCTTGGAAGGCAAGCTGGCCTTTGATTTGTAGGCAACAATACTGTCTGCCATTATTTTTAGCCAGAGAAACAGAACACGCGACGTTAAATATTTCATGTTGAACCCCAGATATGAGCTAGTGGAACAGCATAGCACAACAGAAGTACAGTCACCTCATTTATCTGTCAGGAGAAAGCTTAGTATCAAAAAATTCCCTCTTGCACGTAACAGCATTCAAGAACCTCTAAAACCCGTTGGACATTATCTTGCAAGCTATAATATCCCCTTTTATAACAGAGCAAAACAAAGAAGAGAAACTATCAGATACTGCCACATCAACAGCAAGAGAAAGAATCAGGAAAGGAAATAAATTGTAGTGATGCTCAGCTCTCAAACCACTAAATCACTCTCCCACAATACCTAAGATTCAATAAGTCATATAACAATCCAGAGCCACGGCAAAAGAAAACAACTTAACAAAGAGTTTTCTGAAAAATGTGGTTTGTCACTCTGCATTTTGCCCTGCATCTGAGTTACATTAAATCAATATAGTTTTCATGAGGGAAATTATCTTCTTTTAAAAACTTTGCTGCGACGGCATAATAGAAATATTGTTCCACACCGTATGTTTTAAGGATTTACCTCCTTTCTCTGTCTCATTTCTATATGTGCATGCACAGATATACATGTATGCAGTTATGCTGGCATACGTGAGAAAATAAATAATTCTGAAAAGTTAAGAACAGTGAAATTTTAACCCATACATTTGTGGTTATAAAAGATTTTCATCTAGACCATGTGATAATATTCTAGCCACCCCTAAGTGAAATTCTGGAGGATGTAAAATGCCTTACAGTGATCCATTTAGAAAAATGTTTACAGTGGTTGGATGCACAGCAACATTTTCACTTTTCTAACATTCATCCGAAGTATATTACTGTGCCAGATTGGTAAGCAGTGACTTTTGAGCAAGTTCAAAGTTTTCCAACAAAGGTCGTCCTATAGAAAACACAAGTTTGCCAGAATCAAAATACTTCATGGGGAAACTCTTGATGACACTCGATGAAAAACTAGGCAGGCTTTCAAGCGACACTCGCTACCCACCAGGTAGGCTACCAGGAATTTAAAAGACCTGACAAGCTAAAGACACTTTCCAGGATCCTCTCGCACCTACTACAGCAAACGTGTGCCCAACCGATAGGAACCAGTTGCCTTCTGGAGGTTAGTCTGGGCTGCACTGCCCCTGGCTACGAGTCCTCCGAAAAAAAATATGTTATGTTCTGAAATGTCAAGCAGAGAAACCCACAACTTTGCACAATGTGTGATATTACAGTCTTCATAGCTGGCACTAGTGCGAGGCAAGGCATAAGCCACAACCAGAGTCCGAGGGTCTGATTCTGTATTAGTTGGTGGTACAAGATCTATGGGGATAACTCATAAAATTGAATGCTCAGGTTTCCTACAAAGGCCAGGTTCAAATGAGCCTTTGGTCAGATGTGGCCATAACTAAACACTTCCTCACAAGTTACTCTGCTTTAAAATTGGGCTTTTTGATTATCAAGAAAGATATGATAAAAGATCATCCGGTAAAAATTGGTTCTGAATTTTAACTCTTTCCACATTAAGATAAATAGAAGTTTCTTAACATCATGCACTTACGGATATTTTTATACCCCAATATACTATAGTGAATCCATTAACAAGGGCCGTTTACAGGTATTTTATAGAACGGTGCACCACATCAGGATATTTTATCAGTATCTTACAGTATAATAAGCTATGCAAACCTCAGAGAGTGAATTAACTTCCCCCTATAATTTATAATACACTGTGAACAGCTTATAAACACTCAGACACGGTTAATTTTTTTTTTTCCTGCTAGAAATGATTGACTCCAGTTTCTGTCAATATTGCCTTGAGAATGAGCTGTCACTACACAAACAGTGACAGCAGTGAAGTCCTTCCTCCCTCTCCCACACGCAAAAGTCCAAGAACAAACACATTCCTGTTCTTTCTGCGCGAGTGTGTGCACACTCTAAAGTCCTGAGCAGAACTCGGCAAGTTCAGGATTTTTCATTTCGTTTAAAACACATTTTTGTTTCTAGCACTTGCAATCTTCGCATCTGCTTTTTCTTCCCTGTAAAAAGCTCTCTAACTTTGGAATGGCAAAACTGCTTGTGAAGCACTTTGAAAACAAATATAGATGAGCAGTGCACTTAAAGGAATTATAATCCATGTTTATTTAAGTTAGATATAAATATAGTTAGGGAATGGCAGAATGGTTCTTGGAGGAGGGGAAGGGAACAAGGGTGAAATTTTACTTGTGCTGCAAAGAACCTCAAGTTACTACACTAATTATACTAATTCACCAAAATCATACCAAGTTATCTGTGCTATACAACTGAATATCAGATGCATAGAGTTAAGCCTGTGTAAAATCCTCTAACATCAGATGAACTTGCACAGGTAGAGGAGCAGTGCATGCAAATGCTGCTGTAGAACCAGGCATTACTGTGGTAATTTTCCAATAGAGAAGTATGATCACAGATTACAACTGAAGACTTAGAAGATGAAAAGAATTAATTTCACACGCAGTATTTTAGTCGCTTAGAAAAGAGTTACAATGAACTTGTTAGTGACAGCAAACATTTTTTCAAAATAAACTGTATGGTATGTTAAAAATATACATTTACAACTTTTTTTTTTCAAGAATTAGATACAGCAACATTTCACTGTAAAATAAAAAAGTTGAAATCTAAAAATGTAGCAACAAATGGTAAAAATCCCATCCCTTCTTTTTAACTTCCTTCCCTTTCTGAACCCCCGCATTAAGGCAGTGCTCTCATACGGTCACTAAAGGTTTTTTGACATTGCGGAAGGCTGAAAGGACTATTTCTCTCTCGCTCGCTCGCATTCAGAAAGCCTGAGCACAAGAGGAGCTATTCAGGCCGTGATGGAGTGCCTCACAGAGACTGCAATCTGTTCCCAGTTGGCAAGCAGGGATCTGTTTGGACAGCGAGCCCAGCCATCCCCTCCGCAAACACCGGTTTCCTGCGACTCCGCGGCAAGGAGCACCACGGGCCCTTGTCGAGGGCTCTCGCAACCCATCAGGTTAGGGCTCCAGAACAAACACCTCTTTGTGCCGTGCCTACCATTCGATCGGCTTTACAAAAAAAAAAAAAAAAACAACCCAAAAAACCCCCAGCGAGCTGTCTCCCTCCACTCAGCATTAAGTTTGGATCCAAAAAAATATTCGAAAGCTGAAAAAACAGGCAGGAAATACCATGGAATTATATTTAAGCGTATCTTTAGTAGCTTAAATTTTTGGACACTATTACAAATCTGTCTTTGGACACTTACCTGGTTCCTAATGCTATGGCTTTTTGAATGTTTCTAAAGCAACAAATAAAAATCACCAAGTGACAGACTGGAAAGAACTAGTGTTACTGCAAGTTAGCAGGGGATATTAAAAGCTAAAATATCACCCTCGGCCAAAGCAACAGCAAGCTGCAGCTTTTATACAGCATCACGTGGTGGGAGCCTTCCCTAGACCTGGGCATCGTGAGGTATCAGATTAAACAATCAAAGCTATCCCTTGTCTGAAGTCTTGGAGTTTATCAACCTCTCGGTTTCCTCCTCCACTCTACCTGGGCAGTATTAATTCAGATCCCTGCTTCTGCTTCCAGCTCAGAGCCCACTGTTGACTTTCAGCAACCACGAACAGCGAAGTCCACTCGTCCTTCGCAGCCTTCAGGGGGAGGACATTCAGCGCACGCAGCCTTTGGAGAACGGAGCTCACAGAAGTACAAACCCCTCGAGCTCAGAAATGGTTAACATTTCTCCCACTGCCACCTCGCCTGGGATGAGGGAGACACAGCCTGTCTGCGAGGGGGATGGACATGTACAGGGAGAAGGGACCACAAGGACCCGAAGAGGGGATGAGGCACCGCTACACAAGGGAGGAGGAGGAGGAGGAGGAGGAGGAAGAGGAAACAAAGACCCAGCACAAGCAGAGAGGACTCAGAGGCACGCACGCATAGTTTGGGGCACCTTCTAATCAACTGCTTGCC
>NW_010521444.1:12541-23246 GCF_000687285.1 Phaethon lepturus | reverse complement strand
CACTCTTTCAATGAAGAGAGGTAAATTCCCCCTCTCAAGCTTCAAAAGGCATCGTGCAGAGTGAAGATGAGTGGGAGGAAAAGGGTAAGAACCCTGAAACTCACGGGAAATTGGGAGGCAAATGAAAAAAAAATCCAAGGTCGCTCACTGGCAGCACTGTGTCTCTCAGGTACAGCCCTCCACCCTGCACAGATCCTCAGCCGAGCTTCATAAATGTTAGGAAAGTTTGTATGTATGGAAAAAGTCTATATTTATACTGCAATAATACACCACTCACCGTCAGCCTAAAAATGAAGCCCAACCAAAGGACTCTCTAAATGAGGGGGGTGGGGGTCCCTTTAAATATAAAATGCAACAAAATTATACCACGGAAACTCTGGAACATTATTCAAACCATCCACATGAATAAAACATCCCACTTTTGCCAAGTTTTGTTCAAGCTGACTTCAGCTTTCTGCTTAAACAAACCTCAGGCAATACTGACATCATTTGTAGCAGAGGCAGCATTTTATTTTAGCTTGAAATCTGAGGGTGTTGGGTAGATTACCAAATAAAGAGTTGATTTTTCATCTACAGAATCTCAGATGACCTGACTTCAAAGGCTGGATTTAAACGTACTAAGCCAACAGAAAACAAACATCTTTAATCTCCATACTGACATTAAACTCAAACAGAAAATAACTCTGGGAAAAGCCCTTTATCATCAGACTACTACACAGAAATAGGGGAAAGGGGAGGGGGGGAAATCCAAATTATTCTACACGAATAGCCTGCCTCACAGGCATGGTTACCTGGTTCCTCTCTTCCTGCTTCTTCCTTTTTCCACCCCATTTTACTCACCTCTTCTTCAAATGTTAAATTATGCTAGGCATTGAGCCTAGATTAAGACACCTAAACACTGAACACTAAGAATTTACTCTAGGGCAAATCCAGACATTTAGATACATGTGCAAACACCTAAATTATCTGTCTCCTGCATTTAGGTGCTACTGCACTTTAACTAAGAAAGAAGGTTTGCACATGAAAGAACAGAGGTCTGGCAGCACCAGGCAGTCGTTTTCTGGCCCTGGAGGTATCAAGTTATTAGACCCGAACCCTTATTTCTAGTACAGGATTCAACACTGGCTGTTGCTCATCTTTGAAAATATACCGCGACTAGAAATCACGTGCCTGGCATGTGGACATGCCAAGATCAATTATCTTCTTCCCCATCTCAAGAACAAGAACTTTCAAAAACTGCTCAGGAATCCAAAATATATAATAGTCCCCAAAAGGAGAGAGAGGGTAGAGGAAGAAGCCATGTCCTTTACCATAGGGACACTGTCCCCGAGTGATGTGTGGTCCAGGCATATATAGGTGACAATCTGCCACTGAGATGAAACAGGCTCTGGGTTTAAAGGCAGGAGCTGTTTAACAATGAACGAAAGGAAAACAACACTCAAAGCAGGAAAGATACCACAAATTGTTTAAAATTACTAGATTAAATTTATTTGGGGGAATTCCAATACAGAACCCAAGACAACACACACATCCTTTATTCAGGCACTAGAAGGTAAGCGATCTAAAGCAAAGCTCTCGCAAGCTGCACAACTCAGATTTATAAAAACATACCCACAAGTAATAACACGCCATCACATTTCTTTTTTAAACAAAATCATTGTCCTTCTTTTGAAAAGGAGTATCAAGTTTCCTGCTGAATAAATTGAGGGAGCCTCATTATTTTTAGCCTGCTAAGTGAACCTGTCAATCTACTTACATACATACAATTAGCCTGATCCAGCAAGATGCTTAGCACATGTAATTCTCTGGCTTCAGAAACCCAAGTGACTCGCAGGGCGCATGCAGTATCTGGCGAGTATGGAGTTACACACACCGTGTGTAGCTTAAAAATACACAGTCACAGAAAGACAGCATTAAATTGAGAAGTTGGAGCTCCCTTTGCACACAGGTGCTGAAGCACTCATCCGAGTTTGGTTCTACCATGCCAGTGCTGTCGAGCATACATGAAAACACACACTTCACGCAGGCTGATGTGCAAAACCAGATCACCCCCGAAGAGCGGAGCACAAGGCAACGCTCTTTACGTGCAGTTTTCTACCAGCTACCTCCTTGTTACTAGACCTCAAAGCAAAGCTGTGTCAACAAGGCAGGTTTTACACACACAATGAAACTTACTCCTCTGCAGAAGATGTGAACAAGCCCTTGGGGGGTCAAGTGGTACACGGGGCTGAACTCCACCCCCGGGTCTACATCTTTGAAATGTAAACCATAAATCAGCTCAGTTTGATTAAAAGAAGGGTACATTCTCTTGAAAAGCGTGTGATGTTTGGTGAAGCTTTGGAAACTTTCTTCCAATTGTAATTGCAGTGAGTACCAGTCTCTGCAGGGCCGAAGAACACAGAGAAGCCATTACTTACCAAATGCAACTGGCCCGTCAAAGCGATGCAGCAACGCACTGGGAAGGTGCCGCAGCAGCACGCAGCAAGAGCTTCTGCTAGATCATTACACCTTAATTTAATTTGCAGGCTTGCAGACAATTCTGGGTAGGTGTCTGAATTTGACTTGCCAAATTAAGAGTTTGAGAACACAAAACGCACAATGCTGCTAGGTGGAAAGCACTTAAGGATATTATTGAATGGAATTTTTGAATATTTATGGACAGAAGTAGATCAGCTGTAACTGGAATGGAAAACCACCCACACTCCAACCCCCTTCTTCAAAGCATCAAGCCGGGAATTTGTGATGTATACCTTCAGAAAGGTTTTCAAGGAAATACAGCCCAGGATTTAACTACAAACTGTGCCTTTGTCCAGATGTATAAAATAGCTTTTGTAACTAAAGGAAAATCCATTACTATGGAGGATACCGAGGATATGGAGCAGACAGAGCCAGACTCTTTTCAGAGGTGCACAGCAATACAATGGGAGGCAACAGCCACAAACTGGAACATGGGAAATTGCAATCAGATATAATACGGGGTTTTTTTTTTCTTTTCCTTTTTCTAATTAAAATACACCGTGAGGGTGGTCAAATGCTAGAACAGGTCATCCAAACAGGCTGTGCAATCTCCATCCTTGGAGGTGTTCAAGACGCAGCTGGAGAAGTCCCCGAGCAACCTGCTCAATTTGACTGGCTTTATGCAGGTGCTTGGACTAGATGGCCTTTGGAGATCCATCTAACGTAAATTATTCTACCATTTAACTCTGCATTAAAAATCATTTAGTTTTAATGCTGAACATAAGGCTTGGAAGCACTATCTATAAAGGCTTCTTAAAAATATAAAAATTAAAAAACAAAGATGTCCAAACAGTATGAAACATATCACAATAACCAAGAAAGTTTACATAATACAGGGTTTCTACTCATGTCTGTTAAGTGAGTTACGGTCTGTTAATTACTACACTTCATGGCAGTCCTTTTCTTAAGAATCCACAAAGCATGAAAAGAATGTGAAGAATATGAGGTAGAAAACACCTGGAAACTTCTGCCACAATTTGTTTCAACACTTGTTAATACTGTGTGAATTATTGATACAAAAAAAGACAGAAATGAATGAGGGTGCCAAGCAAAGTCTTGTAAGAATTTTTGAGATCTTTCATTTTTGGAAGCTTAATCCTGCTACCTATTAGTGTTCCTCCAATGTAGGCAACACCAAGGGTAAAGCAGCTTTTCCTTAAAAAGCAATCTTAAAAGCGCTGCTTTTAAATACCTGATGTCATTAACGGGAGCTCCGAAACCTGGCAGCTCACTGGTGATATGATCGAACAGGACACAATTATTTAACGAAGTCCATTGGATAAAAATTACCCAGCCTGCATTCATCTTTGAACAACGAAATTGTTTTTGCTTTATTACATTTTAAGACTGCCATTAAGAAAGCCTATTAAGAAAGATCTTTTTAAGCTCTCAACAATATAAGCTGGATACTTTTTACCACTGCTACTCATGATCAGCATTAAAATCACTATAATCAGATAATTTCAGGGCTTTGGGGAACCATGCTCTACCAGCTGGGGACTGACCACGCCGGAGTGAATTAGGCGCAACTCGTTGATGCTGAAGGAATTAGTACTATAAAATTATCGAAACTAATCTTACAGGCCATATTTTGCTAGGTACTAATTTGAAAATAAAGATGTCTTTATTTTCAGTAACGAGCAAGGGCCAAATTGTGAAAGAAGCTCCTAAGGAACAGCAGGTGCCACGCAGTAGCGGTTTGCAGGCAGGGGTAGCGGGACAGAAGCGGATCCGCTGCCCGCGCGGGGCGAAAGCCTTTAGCGAGGAGCCCTGCCCGCGCAGGCGGGCGCGTCGCTGGGTCCGTCCTTTTCTGCCAGAGATACCCGGGAGCGCTCGCTGGTGGAGGCGTGAGCCCGGGAGATTGGGAAGGAGTCAGCCTTTGCTAAGATCTACTAGCAAACCTCTGTTTAGGACGTTTATGAATTCATTTCTATGCACCCTAAAAGAAGGGGATTTTTCTCTGTCAGCTTCACACAAACTTTTCTTGTTCCTCAAAAGAATTTTGCTGCTTACGGAGGACCTCCGCAACTGCATCAACCACAAGTAGCCTGACAATCTGTACGGCTATAAAAACGAGATTTCATAAGGTGGAGTAGAGACAAGACTACGGAAGATCCAGAGGGCTTAAGGGTTTGGTGTTACCAAGTATCTGTAAAGCCAGTCACCTTGACATGGATCCAAATAAAGTTTGTTTGATTTCTCCTCTATATAAAGATGTATTTTCCTACACCCATGTCTCCTAATGCTTGGGAGTGTTTCCAACGCAAGTAACGCAAGTTCATCCCAGCAGAATCATGCGCTAATTGCCCTCAACTTCATTTTCTCAAAATTTACCTCCATGACAACACTGTGAGGACTATAACTCTGGAAGAGGAGGTGCTCTAGGTGACTGCAGGCTTCAAAAAAATCAAACTCCAAACTTAAAAAGTGTGCTGACTGCATCAAGGCATCTTCTACTCAAAAAACGTTACAGTCCCAGTGGTATGAGGTACTGCAGGCACACACAGGTTAAGCCAGAAGAAGTGGCATGCATATGCTTCATGTAAGTATTATGAATGTTAAATAGGGCAGCGGTTACTAAATAAAAGAGGCATTCAGCCTTCCAGCCTCATCGACAAACCAACCCCGTTCTCAAGTGTCAGGATACAAGCGCAGCTCAGAAACAGATCTGGAAATCAGTCTTTGATCAGCAGTTTCTCTCCGAGTTCAAGATTATCCTGTTTTGCATCTATGGCTAGCACAAGATGATAATTTTTTTTTGTCTTAAGCAAAAGCTCTGTCAGAGTGCTGTTTTAAAAAGTAACAGTATTTCTTTTCATGATGCATCATAAAAATGTATGAAGTTACCAACAATCACCTATACTGGGTTCGCAGCATTCAGCGCCTATGCGCATCCTCATTCCAGCTAGGAGAGCTGCGTAAATGCTAGCTACTTCGCTCAGCAAGAATATTGAAGGCATGTGAAAAATATTCAAGTTGTTATAAAACACTTCTGTTAGTTTCCGGGTTTTTAGTGAGAAACGCGAGAGCGCGATCCGCAATCATCTTGCACATGCAGCAGCAGGCACGTTTCCAAAGCAAACTGGCAAAGCACGATGCAGGACGACAGGCAAATCACAGGAGCTGTGGAAGCTGTTAGACGCCGGAGCCATCTCTCTGATGAAGCTGTCTGCAGTGGGCAAAACAGAAGGGGCTGAAAATCTGGCAGGTGCAGTTTTACAGCAGGGTTGCAGGTTGCCTCCATCCTGCCACCGGCCCCCGGGCAGGGCTTTTTTAGTAAAAGGAAAAAAAAAAATCACCCAAGGAGCTACCCACAGAAAATAGTTAGAACTGATTACACTTTTTTCAAACATAAAAAAACAGCTTGATTTTCAGTGCTCTCCTCAGCAGTACTGTGCTTACAAATGGCACCAAAGAATACATGAACTGTATTTTCATATAAGAAAATTATTTAATGTTGATTTATTCCCCTAAATACTACTTATATTAAATCACTGTTACTTTGTGAAACTGAGAATAAGTAGGCAAGCACTTTTTCAATGCACTACCGTTTAACTTTTACACGTGCACAGGCTGGAGAGAAAATTATCTACACATTTTTAAAGATAACTAAAGGCTTTTCATCTGGTATTTAAAAATTAATCTTGTTTAGTAACTGTCGCCTTTTGAATGCACAAAGCTGTTAGTTGTGTCAAAGCTACTAACAGTGACAGTTGTGCATTAAACAAACATTCTGGAGTCTCATTTCAACACCCTTTGACAGCAGAATGTTTACCAACCACCTTGTCTCTTTTGTAAATAACAAGGTATTTCTGCATCTATTTTAAAAGCTAGCTGATTTCAGATTTCAGCAGAGAGTTTATGCAAATATTTATGACAGCTCCGTAAATACCTAGGGAATTTTTGCCGTTACAGAAAATCATGGCAGGAATACACAGTTCCTCGGAACCGTCCCCATTCCATGTTTAGAATTCCTCAGATGCTTGAGCACCATCATTTCGGCATCTGGGCAACAGTAACTAAAGCCCCAATTAGGGTTCTCTAAAACCTTCTCCAAGAACAATGGCATGTGGCCTTTTTGTAGATAAAATGTTATGAAATAAGGATGGTCTGAAAAGCTTTGAAATCAACAGATTGCGTTTCACAGCAAAATAACAGAGAACACCAAGTGGAAAGGTCTCGTCTCTTCATAAAAGCTTGAGCGTGCACTAATACTCACATTTGCTATTAATTGTGGGGAAAGACTGCATGTACCTTGTTTTCCACTGCGACCAGTGACCCATCTGGAAACGGAAACGAGCAGCAATTTCTCTGCCATTCGCTTTCTTGCTGTGGCAGAGCATCATCTCTGACCGTCCACCGGCTGCACCTATTTCACCTATTTGCATGAATAAAGTTGGCTCAGTCTGCTGAGCTGCTCCCAGGCAGGAGGAAGGTGGTATCAGCACCTTTTTCGAGAAGTTACTCAATCGTATCCTCGGGAAGTGAAACACTTGAGCTCAGCTCCACGCCAGGAGGGACCGAGAGCTCCCATCAGCTCAGACCCACACTACACAAACAAGCCCTCTCCCCTTGAGATCAGTGCTCAAACACCACATGCCAGTGAACACTAGGTAAAACACTTCCACTCTCTAAAATATATTTAAAATGTCTGTGAAACACATAAAATTATAGTAGAGAAATCAAGGGAGGGGAGCTGCTCTGGGCCCAAGTGAAGCTCTCATACAACTACAGTATTTTGATAGTCGTGTGGAGAACCAGAAACTGCTAGTTTTCACCAATTCAAGGTGGAGATTTTAATTTTGGCCTTTTCCAGCACAGTTCAGCCGCCCAAAGATGACACCGTGGACCTACAGACACCCAGCACAGCCTACCGTGCGTTGCATCGCCAGGTGAAGCCGTCGGTGAGGTGTGATGTCTA
The DNA here is from genome assembly GCF_000687285.1 of Phaethon lepturus. Taxonomy (NCBI): domain Eukaryota; kingdom Metazoa; phylum Chordata; class Aves; order Phaethontiformes; family Phaethontidae; genus Phaethon; species Phaethon lepturus. The sequence continues at coordinate 15,808 of NW_010521444.1, read as the reverse complement.
ACAGTGATGTCTATCGCTGTCTATGACGTCTAACACACAGCCAAGCTGGTGTCAGTCTGCGTTGGGTAGGCACTGTTTGCAAGTGAAGTTTTCTGCTCTACTAAGGGGGGGAAAAAAAAAAAATCCATAAACATACACAAGCTGTTCTAAGGCATAATGCATCGCATTTTATGCATTATGACTTACAGGAAGCTGTGTTTAATGGAAGAGAAAAATCTAAAGCCTTAAGAGTTCAATAGGTGTTCAAGCTCCCTTTTGAATTCATTAGCATGGCGTAATATTTTCATGACGTTCTAAATACCTGCTATGCATACATACAAACTCAGTATGTAATCGTAATTATATGCATATTTCATACTATGTGTAGAGTGAGAAAATTACAAGCACTGTCCTAAAATCAAAATGCCATGAGATAAAGAAAAGTTATAGAAAGGATGCTACATGCAGAATTACAAAGACAACACGGAAAAGCGTTACGAGTGTGTCATTTCAGACGGTGTTTCTGGGCTACACACTGTTACAGCAACGGCTAAAATTACACTTTAACCTGACCTGTCTTGCAGTATCTAATAAGCGGCTTGAATTTCAGGTAATGTGAACCAGCCTGCTAAGGTACCTTTGCAATATGTCATTCAAGATAATACACCCATTGACACAGGTGCAGTCAAGAGGCATTTTTTTTGTTTGACTTCATGGGCTCACAAACGGTGAACTGCCAGACCTATTGCAGGCAGCCTGCAACATCTCCTACACCGGCATTGCACAGACATGCAAATCGCTACGTTAGCATGCAGATGGGATGTACACACTATTTTTAGAGTCATCCTAAGGAGACATAAATAAGTTTCTAAGAATTCTATAAACAATCTCCCCAGTGATCACACATATGAAGAGCAGATATCTTTAATTCTCACTACTCACCCAAAGAGATTGGAAAGCGACAACACAATTCTGTTACAGTGCTGTTACAAAACTCAAAGAACAGTCTGAAGTTGAAAGCAGATTTGAAGATTAAAAATGAACAGGGTAAATACACAAAGAAAGTGGAGAAGCCATTAAAACTTATAGTACTATTTTTTTTTTTAATTATAGAAGGCTGAATATTACTGCTGATTATTCCTCAAATAGCTTGCACATAAATCTAGCAACTTCTCATTCACTAAATGCATTACTGAAGATAAGGAGTGTTTAATACACAAATAACATCTGTACATCTTTTACATCCACAAATAAAGGATAGCGAGAACTTGTGCTACCCCCTTCACCAGGAGGGTGAATCCCCGCAGGCATCAAAACCACTTGGCACAAGTCTACGCAAACAAGTAATGTTTTTTTAGATACAATGATTAGGGTCTATGACACAGAAATCTTCATTAGCGTAATATATTACATGCTAATATATGCACACATATGCAGACTATACACATAAAGTTGCATAATAGACAGATACCTTTCTCCTGACACAGACATTGTGAAGCATCTTAACACAACACCCATTTGCCGCGTTATCAACTGTTACAGGGAAAATGGAGCTCTTGCCCCAAGACCTCTTGCAAGTCTGGTTACACTGCATGGCTTAGTATATTAAAAAGCAATTTTACATATTGTCTTCAATATACGTAACTGACCTTGTGGCACACTCACCCACCCTCACATACCGCACACAGAGCATTACAAATGTTATATATTCTTTCTTTTCGGCTTTTGGTCACAAAACACGAGAAATCTTGAAGCACAAAGAGCATCAGCTGAGAAGCTCTTCCAACAAGTTCATTTTCTACTCTATTGGTCTAATGGTTTAGGTTGGTCTCTAACAAAGTATTTGTTGGCACACAGGTATGAAATTTGTTATTTTTTCGTGGTTATAACAAGCTTCCTGGAGTAAAAGAAAAATCAAAGGTATAAATAAACCCACAAATGTTAAGTGAATGCCTGGTACTCTGAAGTTGCCTTTAACAGATGCATTTTTCCTTCAATGTAAACTATGAATCAACCTATAAACATGCATTTGAAGCTTCCACTTTGTATCCTGCGCCAGTTACATGTCAGAGATACAGATCACAATCCGCTATCAGGATATAGTTTCAAGAAGACATAAAGGAGTTGTAGAAACCAACCTCACTGACCTTTTTGAAAGAAGAAAGTCATTTCAGAGGTGTAGTTAAGGAACCCCACATTCTTAACACAAGGTTAACACCACACAAGTAATAATATAAATGGAGGTAAGTGCTGCAGTCCAGTTTCCTTAATATCATTTTGTCATTAAAAAAAATCTCATTACCAGCTTATGCTCCAAGTCCAGCAACTGTTATTGTTTAAATTCTCATATTATATTTTAAAAGAAAATGCACATAAAGTTTGGCAGAATAATAAAATAAAATCTGAATGTTCTGGTGCTGATCTGTATATATTAAAAATACCTTTTTTTAGTTTGTTCTAAAATCATTATTCTAGAACAGTTAAAATGTCAAAGCTAAATAATCTTATTAGTAAGGGTGAAACAAAACACAGGCAATAGACAAAATCCTGACAAATTTTGAAAAAGCACATTCAAGAAACAGTTATTCTTTTAAAGAAAAATAAAGTCTTCAAGCTCCCAAAGACTCTCATGGATCATAAGTTAAAGGTAAGACACCCACAGCTATGCATTTATTTGCATCAGCTAGGCATCTGAAGAACACTAGAGCATCACAGCTTTCCAGTTGCACGCTAACTCCCATTAAAGCTTTCTATACCTTCAAAATGTTGATAACACTATTACGGAGGGAGCTCTAACAGAACCGTGTATGTATTTACCACGACAGCTGGTCCAGCTTCTTCATAGTCCTTCTTGAAGATAGAGGTGTCTCAACCAAAACATGAAAGACCACCTGCAGACATTCCCCGTTTTTTTCCTCTAACTTTAAAATGAATGGTTTGTTTGATATTGTCTTGTTTTGAGACAACACACTTTTGTCTCCCCACTCGTGTTTATGAAGCCTAGGTTCAGTTAACAAGTTTGAAGGACACATTTTTACTGCATTACTGAAGGAATGCAGCAAGTTATCCTGGCAACCTGAACACTGAAAAATCATTTCAATTATAAAGCCTACAAGCAGGAATAACCAGAAAAATATTTTTACATAATTTTGCTTCCAAGTATCAATTCAGGTTTTTTTATTAACAAATATTTGCATTATTAAAACTTTATTAACATCTGCTGAAAAAGTTCAAGGTGAAGGAAAAACGACCACGCTGAAAGACAGTTTCTTTCACCCTCCCTTCTGA
>NW_010521444.1:3998-12510 GCF_000687285.1 Phaethon lepturus | reverse complement strand
GCATTCCTGTGCCAACTGCATGTCTGACTAACGATAGCTATCTCGGCCGCTGCGATGAAAGCGGACATCGCATTTGATCTGCTGAGAGCTTTGCCTGGGTATTGTCCTATTGATCTCATCGGAGTCACTGAAGCAGCTACCCGCGGCGTTCCCCAGCATCCCACCAGCACTTTCCCATGCATCTTTTGTAGGTTGCAATATGACTCCAGACCTCATTTGCCTGAAACTGCCGCCTTTATAACCAGAATATGTGTGTTTCAGCAAGCGCTGGGCTACCAAAAAATCTGTGTTAAAAGGCTCTTTGCCTTTATACTGTTTGGCACTCGGAAGATTTTATAAGCTACTAAGAGGAGATTTTTTTTTTAGGTCACATGCCACCAAAGACCTCCAAAATTATCAACCTGTGAAACAAAAACACTCTTTACACCTTAATTGTATTTAATTGATGGAGTATCACGGCTATACCATTACCACTCTAGAAAATGAAGTGCCTATTTCCGAAGCAGGAACCGGAAAGCAGCAGCTTGCACATGCACCCCCTTTCCGAAACGCTCGCTGAGGCAGCGCTCCCCAGCTCGCCCCAAAAGAGCCCCTGTTAGACGAGCTGAGCAAGGACTGAGCATCTCGACCAGCTTCAGGCAAACCCGGTCTTTGTAAAGACTTTAATCCAGGTCCATCCCACCTAACTCTTGGCTGCTGAGGTGCCCATGAACACCCTCACCCATGACTCCAGCTCTCTAACGTGTCCTTTGGGGTGCCCTTATCCTTATGGAGGGAACCAAGGTGGCTGGATGTCCACCTTGGCCACCTCAAGTGAGTGCCTCAAGTCACATGAAACGCTAAAAGCCTCTGCTCATTCATCAGACTAACAAGTGAATCAGGCACAAAACTGTCCATTTTATTTTAGGCTTCTTGGAGCCCACGGGATTCTTCAGATTCTTTGGATTTCTTACCTTTTGTGCTCTTAATTTCTTTCCCACACATACACTTCCGGTGAAATGTTTAGTGACAAATTCTGGTAGGCTACTACAAAAAAAACAAAGTGTTTAAGTTATTTGCTTCACTGTGTTTTTTCTAAGGCATGGGGACCAGGTATCTAAGAAACCTCTCCAAAAAACAAAAATCTGAAATATTGAGCAAGTCTCAGTGTGTTAGTCAGCTGAGAAAAACATTACTGCAGGGGCACTGGAAATGAAATTATTGTCTACGTGTTCCGATGTGCAGAGAGAAGTATCCTTCTGCTTCTAAAAAAGTAACTATGATCACATTCTGCTATTCAATACCTTGCATTTCAACAAGGAGGACTGTTTGTTATTTTTAACAAATAACAGAAATAAATCAAAGATCTATCTCTGAAGTGTCTGAAGACATGTGCCTCCCCTGGCTCCCCGCACAGTCCCTGCTGCTCTCCCTCCTCCCTCCCTCTTACTTCAAAGGCCAATGACCTCCCCAAGGCAATACTCTTTCTCTATTTAGTATATTTAGGTGGCGTCTATTATACACTACTTTAATTGTAAACAAGTTATTGTCATAGGCGCTTCTGCTGAGAACTTGAACATGGAATAACAAATTGACTAACTGCCCAGAGACTCACACTATTTTGGTGTAACACAGATATATTCCCATATGTAAGTTAAGCAACAGTGACACTGTTCTCAGGGAGAACCCGGGAGGGGTGTAGTGTGTTAGGAATCCTTTATCGCCTGTTTAACAGCTGACAGTAAGAAAAAAAGGAGCGAATTTAGATGTGCTTGGCATATGTTGGGAAGCTAAGATACATTTGCATCCACAAAACATTAATATTAAGTAATAATAAGGCAGAAACATTTTCTTCCAAATTGTTAAAATTTTCCAGCCGATGGATCCCGGTTAGTCACAACATAACAATTTCATCATACGGTTAAAACAAATGCATCCATTCTGGCAGGCTATATGGCAACACCGCACCTAGGAGCATGACATGACGCACAGATGCTGGCAGTCTGGGGAAGGGGGTGTACTCCACACATCTGTTATTGTGGGAAAAATCCATGTTGGTGTTTTGTCAAATTGCTCTATTAGTAATGAATACAGCTGTTCCGCGTCGGATAATCTGTGTTGCAACACTTCACTAAGTGACTGCGTGCAGAACTATGCCCTGCTGTTCGTGCTCAGCTGTAATTCTGATTATCAAGGGAGATGCCACTGTGCTTTAAAAAAAAATGTTGAACGCAGCTGTTTCTGCTTCAAGGAATGTCAAAAGAAATCGCTTCTCTCTGCCATGTATGTATTTTTCACTGTAAAACAAAATGTGTTCTGGCATTAAGGCAACTGCCCACTGGCAAAACACAAAGACGCGCCAAGCGTTTATTCAGCCTAAGCTGAGAGCAAGGCTAGTGCTGACCAAGGTTTTACCATAAAGACATGCGAGGCTGGGAAGTTACCACCACAGGCTTCAATTTAAGCCCTAGGTAAAGGAAAATATCATCGTGCTTCCCCCGACCTTGATAAAACCCTGCATAGAAATAAATTATAATTGGTGCTCACAGACTCTAACTGCAAGTCAGAGTGCTCATCAATGCTCAAGGTTATGGTTTTTGCTTACTACCCTCTTGTCACATCCAAAAGTCATGTTACACCAAATATGTTCCCTCTTAGGAAGTCACTTCAAACACAAAATATGAAGTCCTAAGTCTACCGAGATGGTAACTATATGGTAATGCCTTAAACCAGGCTGCAGGTGCACCACCTTTGAAACACCCGACTTGCCATCCGAACGTGGAATTTGTGTGGCTTTTCCCCACAGAGCTCAGCTTTCAGAATTCGCGAAGCTACAGAAAAACCTGAGGACAGAGACCCTTTGTATGCAAGCCCAGGTGGAGAGCTGGGTCCTGCCGCTGGCAGACACCTCGAAGGAGCCTCTCTTTGTCTGCAGGTAACAAAAGCCTCAGCATCCAGCAGACACAGTACAACAGTTCACATGATCGGAAGGCATGTGCAGCAGTGAAGCGAAGCTGATGGTGATATTTTACAGAAAAAACCCCATCAGTTTCAAGACGACACTCATAGACCAACAGGGAGATTTCCAGTTCTCAAGCTGCAGCAGAAACATAAAAAGGAGAAAGGGAAAACGGCCAACTGGGAAGGAGAGTTAGTTCACAGAGATGCAAAACTTCTATTTGAATGTGTATATTTCTGAGGCTCTCTCATCCAAGGACAAATAGAACCATCTGATGGACAAATTTTCACCTTTACAAATGCAAATGAAGCTCTCGGGCAGAAATTCATACACACACAGGTAATACGTGTGTTAACACTTACTCACCAATTTAGTTGTTTCTATGCCTCACGCACAGACCAAGAAAAAGGCAGACTTTCGGTCTTCAGGTCCATATAGCACCCTCGGCCGTGGTCAGCCGGGCATCACCCAGCGCGAGGGCAGCGGGGCGCGGGCGCAGGACGCCCATCGCAGCCGCCACCGCAAGGCTGGAGCCCCAGCGGCGTAGCCGCAAGCAGCGTGTCGGTGTAGAACCCCAGTGCCACGAACAAGCTGCCACCTCTGCTGCTCCTCAGGAAGCAACTGGCTCCCCCAGGCAGGAGGACGTGCCCAGGCAGCCAGGCACGGCTGTGCTGAACAGCCACGGGTAGGTGCGTAAATAAGGGGGCTGCAACAAGCGATCCTGCTAGCTCAAAGAAAACGGAGCACAAATAGGGGCGAGAACCTTGTTTTTATTTTAATGTGGATGACAGACTACTTCAAGGCAAGAAAGGTTTTGTGAACACGCATGCAGAGCCAACACTAGCATCAGACTGAGCCATTAACGACCTAACAGACTAATGACTTACCAATTAGAGATAAGCCAGCCTGCATACAATAAATCAATGTCTTTCCTAAGATGAATCCACTAGCAAAGAATTTCTGACAGCTTTTAAAGCCATGGCAACACAGGCAACACTTGGTAAAGGGTATTGAAAAGAACATGCAAGGAAAAAAAGCTTCCTGACAGACAGCCCTGACAAACCAAGCACCAGATACAGATAATTTGCTAAAGGAAAAGTTTTCAAGATTAAATTATGGTCGTTAAAGATGCACACTGATAACCAAGAAGCAGATTTTAAGTATCTTAATTCCTGGACTTACAGAACCAAAACCTTCAAAAGCATTTGGCAGAATTAGATGAAATTTGTTCAAAACTCAAGCAGGCTAACTAGCTATGTAGTTTATCATGAAAGCTGTGTGGATGACCTGTTGTCACCCAATTCTTCAGCAAAAATATATTTTGGAGAACAACTGAAAAGTTACCTTGTATCTCAATAAAGCATCATTTCTGGAAGATCACGCCAAGTACCATTTGACTTTGGTGAAAACTGGCTCTTTCAAGCAGCTTTGGAGGCTGTCCAGAAACAGCCATGTCTTTAGGAAAAGCAGTACGTGGTCAGCTGTGTTTGCCTGCAACTCCACCGATCACATGGGTGTAGATAACCACATTAGAAAAAACAAAACCAAGAAAATCCCAAAACAGAAAAACCACACCACTTAATATTATGGCATCTCAGGAATCCTAAAAATTCTGATTGTTTGAGTTGATCAGGAGAATTTCTGGTTGTTGAACTTCAGCCACAGCATGGTGAAGAGCTCAGAAATGAAAAACATACCATCTGAAACATTGAGGGGGAAGTTTTCCCGAACTAAATTGGGCTACTCTCAGTTATAGCTGCCAAAGTGGAAAAACTGGCTTTCAGTGTGGAAAAATGCTGCAGGTACAAAAGTCACAAGTGTTTCCAATAGAGCGGCTGCCACTGAAGCAACAAAATACAAAATGTGCACATCAAGTTGCATGCAAGTCAGGAAGATCTAGAGCAGGACAAACTGGTGTTCCTATTCTGAATTTGAAGTAAGATCTGCCAAGCTCTCCTAAATCCAAAAGGAGCTGTTATTCTTCTGGTATTTGGACAGAAGAACAAGACCAACAATAGAAAGGGAGACCACTGCTTGTGAACCGAAGAATTTATATCGCTCTGAAATCAAGGAGGAATTTTCTCTCGATGCAGCATCCTTTCGTGAAAGGGCTCCTGAGTCACGGCTGGGGAGGAGCAGGAACTCCACGGATGGCCTCTTTGTGCGCCCCTTACAATTTACTGATCTGTGATGAGTCTGTTCTATTTTTCTGGAAAATAAATTAAATTGTTTCCAGAGAACTCAAAGAAAAGGCACAGTCCTGCCTGTAGTTCTCCACAGGACCAAAGTGACAGCTGACTGCCTGGCACCTCCTTTGCTCAAGTTCTCCTCGGTCATCTGAAGTTTCCACTTCTTTCTGGGCAGATAAGCGGATGTTCAACGTGCTTCACAGTAGAAAGAAGCCTGAGGTGACCTCAAGTATAATGGATGGTTTCTTTATGGGCCGGGTTTCAAAAGCCCCACAGTAAGAGTGTATGCAAAAGAACAATAAAAAGAATCTGAAAGACAGGAGGGTCCCAGACGGCTCTTCCGGGGTGCCCACGTGCCGATGCCCTACCGCTGCCCAAAGCCTGAGGCACACGCACCCAACAAACAACGTAAGCGGGTGCTCAAAGGCATGCGTAAGCCGAACAAAATTCAACAAGTGGCTTGATTGCATTCAAACCTTTGTAACATGCAGCTCACATTCCTAACTCACATTATTTTCCTATCAGGGTGCATAATTAGTGACAGCGTAAATAGGTTTATGAGCTAGTGCCACTGAAGTGGCAGTCTCACTCTCCTTTCTTCTTCCTCCTTACCTCCTCCTCACCTCCTCATCTTCTTTTCTGCTCCTGAACTGTGCGAGCTGAGACCAAATGGCAGAAAAAACTTTTTTTTTTTTTTAAAAATAGGATCAGTTTTTCCTTCCTGACCAGGCGAACAAGTCAGGCAAATGCCAGCATCAGGCAAAGGAAACAGGGGGAGATGATGCAATGGGTGGAGAGGACGTCATGAGGTCATGTCTTTCAGCAGCAGCTATCCGTCAGGTCAGGTCAGGTCGCTTGTATCAAACCGCAGCTTTTCCAAAGTCCAAAACAACTGCCGTTTTTCTCAGTAAAGGCTTGCTCTCTTCCGCTCATACAAAAAGGACAAGGAAGAGAACTGCTTGAGAGTAGCAGAAAAGAGAGTAGCCATTAAATTGAGCTGAAAGCTGTATGAGTCGCACCACATCCACAATCACAGCAAGACAGAAAAATCATCATCCAGCTTCTGAGATACCATTAAAAGAAAGGTTTGAACATAGGTTAAGGATCCTGGAAGATCTAGTGATTTGCAGGCAAAATACAAGAAAGAAAGAATCAGAGAGGGGCAGAAAGGGTTTAGAGTTTCTTCTGTACAATGAAACAGCGTTGGTGGATGCCAGCAAACCAAATAAAATTAAGATAGGGAATAAAATACTTTTTTCACTGTTATCTCTCTCCAGAAATCCAGGACAGGAGAATACAATCAACATTTTCAAGCATGATCCTCTACAGCCTCTTACCTCTGGAGCAAGCTACTTCAGCCAACGAAAGCCTGAAGCTCTAAGATTTGTAGCATCTGGTTTCCCTCACTTACTCAAAAATACTCTTTAAAAAAGCAATGATTCAGAGCAAGAACTTCACTTACATGTTCTGAAACTCCTTCTGAAGGGAGCAAGTTTGCACCACTGGCTGTTCAGAAATTTGAGGGACCTTCGGCCTCCCTGCAGCTGGGCAGGGGCTCTTGCCCCTCTTGCCCCCACGACTATTTTGGTCACGTTTCACAGGCACTTCTCATGAGGGAGAAGCATTAGCTGCCTCCAGAGGGAGTAAAAAATGTCAGCTCCACACACAGCAACTACAGCCACGTCCAAAAGAGTCGCTTTGTATTCGAGAGGTAGAAAACGTGGGGAGAGCAACCTCTGCTATAAACTCTTGAAAATATGAGCAACTCTGATGATGATGACAGCAATGTGGAAGCGTGCATGCCTTTAAAAAAGAAACTAAAGAAAAAGGAGACCCGTAGTCATTATCAGCAACATTGCATGCTGTCAGCTTTTGAGGGTTATCTGGTTTGAAAGGTAATTTTTCAGTCTCTAACTGCATTTGTACTTAGAACAAAATTACTACTGCTTTGATGACTCTTATTACATGAAAAAAAGTTCCATTTAAATTTGTCCAGATGTTTCCACAAATGGCATTTAGCAACTCTCTAAACCCAGGCAGATAAGACTAGCCGCTACATCTGCATGGTACATCCATCTTAAAGTAAAAATAAAGCAAGAAAAAATGATGCTTCAAATTGGATATTCAAAATGGTCCTTGCACTATGCCTCCTAAAATGATGAAACAAGCGCTTGAAAAAGCTGCAAGCAGAGGAGACACAGTAGTAGTGAAGGAATATTGCAACTACACAGCTTGGGCTTAGAAAATAGCTATAGTTCTATTTCTAGCATAGCAGCTGGCTCACATAACTGCCTAATTCACTTAACCTATTTTGTGCATAAACTTTTTCGGTTATATGTAGAATGGAAATAACTATGTAAATGCCAGATATCGGCTTATAAACCTCTATTTGTTTCCTTTTGTGTATATTGTGTAATGCAAAACAGAGCACCCAAATTTGATGCTCAGGTATCTAGAATGGTGTTAAAACTGAAATTCAGTCTAATTCATTTTATTTGCTGTGCTTGTCAACAAAACAATTTTAGTCTTAGATTCACTGAGGAAAATCTGAGCTTATGTTCTTTGAACATATAAAAGGCCATAGTTCAAATAAAGCCAGGGCATGAATAAACCATGCAAAGCCTTTGAACACAGCCCGCCTTTCTGCGGAGTTCAGCCCCACTCGCAGAGGAACTGTTGAGGTGGGGAGGAGGAGGAAAATTCAGCTTATGAGAGCAGGACTGAGACTTGAGAGGGGTGAGGTTTTTTGTGGTTTTCATTTTTCTGCTTTTTTTAAACACATGGCTTGCACTAAAACACACTCAGGATGCTTCCATATGTTCTGCAGGATAAATATTTCTGCCTGATTGGAACTACTGTAACACTATTAGCATTTACAGCCGCAGTTATTATGCCTACCACTTCCACACGCCTCACCACAAGAACTCCTTTCAATTCAGTATCTTACCATGTTCTGAGAGATAATTAAGTTTCCAAACATAACTTTAGAGTTTGATGAAAAGATCTGTCATTGCTTACATGCTCACCAAATGCAGCCCACTGCAATAAGACCCAGAGCAGAGGACAAAGTTACCCTCATTTGCACCGCACCACCAGCCACACACAAACATTCATAGCCTGGGTTTGAGAGATGAATCTCAGAGGTGTTTATCATTACAACTAGCTTCCAAATAGCGTCATTTTTTATTAACCAGTTAACCAGGTTAGCTGGAAGCAGGGACTACATCTGGAAACCGCAGCCAGCATTGCGCTGCCAGGTGGGTAACAAGACAGCCAGCTGTGCCAGGTTTGTTGAAACATGATCTTAACCGGTGTATTAATTAATTCAGCAGTTAAAAACCATTCAAAAGACATTGAGGTGCTGGAGCGTGTCCAGAGAAGGGCA
>NW_010521444.1:2983-3936 GCF_000687285.1 Phaethon lepturus | reverse complement strand
AGAGGAGGCTGAGGGGAGACCTCATCGCTCTCTACAGCTACCTGAAAGGGGGTTGTGGTGAGGTGGGTGTTGGTCTCTTCTCCAGCAACAGAACAAGAGGAAAAGGCCTCAAGTTGAGCCAGGGGAGGTTTAGACTGGACATTAGGAAAAATTTCTTTACTGAAAGAGTGGTCAAACATTGGCACAGGCTGCCCAGGGAGGTGGTGGAGTCACCATCCCTGGAAGCGTTCAAAAAATGTGTGGACGTGGTGCCTCGGGACATGGTTTAGGGGCATGGTGGTGTTGGGTTGATGGTTGGACTTGATGATCTTAGAGGTCTTTTCCAACCTTAATGATTCTGTGATATCAAATACTCAATATACAGGAAGGGGAGAACCCCTTTACATAGTAACGGTACTCTCCCCAAAAGCATTCTGCAAGCCAAGACTCCTTGTCTGGGAAATTATCAGGAAAACATTCGATCCCTGCACTGAAGAACGTCACTGCTGAACAAGGGGCACCGGCTCGCGGAGGAGCCTGCTAGCCGGGCTGCGTGCTGCTCCGACCTCCCATAAGAGGCAAATTCTGATAAAACTCAAAGTGAACACTGGTACCCTGGCAGAGCAGACAGTGTCTAGAAATGCAGATAATAAAAAAGAAGGTACTGAATATCCCTTACAAGTACCCTGGGGTGGGTGAACTTTTACAAAGACATGAAGACTTTTAGATTTTATATGGCTATTCTTGCTACTATTTTCTGCAGGCTCCAGGCAGTTCCTATGGCCATGCTGATACAAGACGTGCACAGAAATACAGAAAGAAAGTGCCCTTAAAAAAAAAACCTAAAAAAAAAATCAATGTACAGAATGAAAAATAAATAGAAAAAAGGATCAAAAGAATCAGGCAGTACAGTTTCCTACTGCTTTCCAAGTACATCGATATATATGGAAGCTGCGGGTGTGCTCCATGACAGC
>NW_010521444.1:2061-2945 GCF_000687285.1 Phaethon lepturus | reverse complement strand
AGGAATGGGGCAGGGAATTATCTCTGCAGCCCCTTGGATGGGCAAAGCATTGCACAAAGCACAGAAAAATGTATACTGGCACTTCTATCCACAAAGGACAGACACCCGGACGACCTTGGAATAACAATCTGGATCATTAACATGCACATTCATTTTCCAATTGACAATTTCGTTCTCTCTCTTACCTCGTCTACTCTGACAGAGTTATTTGAGCAGCTCATAAGAACACAGAATACCCCCAAAGAGAACTTCAGGAGAAGCTTAATTAAGTAACCGATTATACTTAATGTTTAAAAAATAAACACATGCACATACACTTCCATGTGACGAGCTCCCAAGGGAAAATTTGTAAAATAAGCATAAAGTGTTTATTTAACTCAGAGAAGCAATTAAACCATTAAAAGCAGCTCGAAGTAGGCATTACGCTGATTATCCCTTAATTGCACGCATTCACAGCAGTGACATACAAACGGCAACAACTACGTTACATACTGAATTCTTTTCTGACCTGGGCACGCTGCACAACAAATCCCCCATCTCATCAGCAATATACAGTCAACAAAAAGCTAAATTTAAGAGTGTGTAAATAGTCGGGTTTCCCCCCACCAGCACGGAGATACCTGTGATTACTACTCCTAAGACCAACGTAAACGTGCTTAAGTTTACTTTAATACAAATAGATGAAGCTATTTGTTTTATCTACTTTTCATGACATACCATGTAATGTTAATGAGAATCTGATTGCAATACTCGTCTTCCCTATTCGTCTGCCCTAACTGCGGCCACCCGTCGCTGCGGCGGTATCTGACGGTGCCTCCTGCACTGTCCTCTCCTACGCTGGGGTGGTGTGACCTCCGAGATCCCACCACAGAACCAGCACGGCG
>NW_010521444.1:0-2029 GCF_000687285.1 Phaethon lepturus | reverse complement strand
AAACTGCAATCCACGGAGCTCCTCCAGCGCAACTCCGCTTAGCAATCTCAACGTTTAAGACACGCCACCGAAGTCCCAAACCTTCCGTTTTCCTGAGCTTGCAGACGGGGCTTCCAGCCGCACCCACCGCATACGAACACAGCCTGCAAAATTACCCCGTGACCACAACCGAGCCGCTGAAATGCGGGAGTCTGAACGCTTTTTCCACTCAACAGCAGTTGCATCTGCTGCGTCCCACGACGGGGGTAAACAACGTAATTTTGTAATTCCCTTGGCAGCGGCAGCAGAAGGCAGAGCCGACAGGAATGCGCTCTGCTCCAACCGCGCTGGAAGCGGAAAGCGGCTGCCAAAGCACCTAGTCGCCAAGAAAATTACAATACGATAGTCTTAATTATACTAATTGCGTTTCCTGGTATTGAGGCTGGATTAATACAGTATTTCTTATGCTAGATTTCATAAACACAATTGGTCTCAGCTTAACTCTTCATAACTGTATTTCACAGTTCTTGCTGACAATTAGCCACCAATTATGTTCATTCCCTTTTGCAGATGACTGATAAACACTCCAAATACCAGAATTGTCCCCTAAAGGAGGCAAATTACTTCTAAGTTGTTAAGTAACCTTAGTGAACCCTCAGTGAAAATCCTGCAGGCAAATCACCCAACGGCGCTTGCTCACCATTTCCATGCTGTTACCAAAGACTAGAAAACTTCCACCAAGAGCAGAGCCATGCTTGAACCAGCGTCAGAGAGACAAGTAACAGTCTTAAGGTGATGAAATGATCACATAGAAATGATTTTTTTAAAAGGAATTAATTTATGATCTATCATATATAAAAATCATTTATACATAAATACATATAAAATATAAATACTCATGCACGAATACTTGTTTTAGAAATTAGCGAAGTGTTTGAGCTAATGTAAGTCTTACGGCAAGAGGTGCTGGGAACTGGACTGGACAGACCTTACTGTTTTCTCACTCCCGCCCTACTCGCCATAGCCTGGTCACCAAACTCAAAGGCTCTGGCTCACACAATTGAGAATGACGGGCATTGTGTTTCGGTCCCCCCTCCAGGCACAGCTCCAAAGTTGAAAACAATTCAGCTAGAAATGTTCAAAAATGTTATGATGAGATAATATCGTCTGCTGAGACAAAAATAGTGTTTTATACTGTAACGCCGAGGTCAGCTGTAGCGACCTAGCCCAGACGGCGTTTGAAGGGGCTGACCCTTAGCAGCGGCAGGCGTGATAAAAGTGTACGAGCTTCGACGAGTTTTCGGCTGGATTTTTTATAAATAACACAGTATAGCCTCGCCTACCATGTACATCACCTCAAAGGTGACGTTTGGATAAAAAGGACACAGATAGTTAGAGGCCACACGGTTACTTAGGCAACTTTGCTTGAAAGCTGTATGGAAAAAAAAACGAGTATTTTGAGTTAAAATAAAATGAAGGCTCTTGCTTGGCCAGCACTGGCAATAGTGAAGCCTTCCCATAACATAACGACAGGACTATATTTTGCTGACAAAGCCTTACACCAGGGTTTCTGCAGGATTTACTCGGCTTCCTTCTTCCATACCTGCATGGTCACAAGCCCATCACTTGCCAGGAGAAGAAAAAAACCCCAAACCTTTCAATTAATAACTTGCAATACTTCACATGCACACTGAGTTAACATGTCTGTGTGCTACTAAATATTTTTTAGACCCTCCTATGGAGAGTATTGATAGAGAATTAACAGCAACCTAGAGGGGAAAACACTGTTTCTGACTACATCTACACTTAAATGTTCCCCCATTCCACCCGCAACAGAAACAAGAAGGATAAGCTTACAAAAACACATCAGCAAGAAAAAAAAAACCAATAAAAACACATAATCAAAACTGTTAATAATATAATCAAGGAGTCAAGAAGTTGGAAGCAATAATCAAACACAGCTTATAAACAAAGCATTTGCAGAACCCCGCAGCTTTATGTTATAACACATGGGGGTAACATTATATATGTTATATATATAATTCTATAT
>NW_010521443.1:0-7636 GCF_000687285.1 Phaethon lepturus | reverse complement strand
ATCATGAAAGGTCCCTCTTCATTGCCCAAGGAATGAAATCCTTCTGCTTCCTCTCTGCCATGTGCCAGCCTCTCTGCACCTAATCCAGGGACTATTTGATCCTTGGGTTGCAGCCGTAAAAGCATGCTGTTTCCAAGATATATGACCTCCAAATAATTTTTATCTGCTTCTTAGTGCCTCCTCTCCCTCTGCCCCACTTGCCTGTCTTCTTTCTTCAGGACTCCCATTTCTCCCCTCCGTCCTTCATTCTTAATAGACTTCCTTCTACTTCTTTCCTTTCCTTGACACTTTTATCCTAATTTACTCCTCCAGTATTCCTGCTAACTCTTAATAAAAATTAAACTTGATCAACAACAAGACAAAAATGGAAGGCACAAGCTGCTTTTCCATGTTTTCTTTGACTGTGCAGGTAAAGGATGGTGCCTGCTTTGCTGTTCAGCTGTCTACTTTTTCTAATATAAGTTTTTCATAAAGGCGAGAAGATCTCCCTGTGGCTAGTGATTGAAGAGGTGAAAAAGCACAAGCAATTCTGCATTCAACCAATTCCTCTCACACATAGGGAGAGGAGATGAAAGTCTGTTAATACATGATTGTGGAGTTTTGAGCAGGGCTGGTACGGCAGAGGGATGCATACTGCTTCATTTCCAGCTGCATGTGTGCCTGCGACAATGGAAACCCCGTCTGGGCTGGAAGTGCTGTGCATTGCTGCAAAAGAAACGATAAATGTAAATAAATAAGACCCAGTAACTCAGATTATTAAAAATGCACATATATAAAAAATATATACATACATTATATTATATTTTATATATGCAAGTATGTAATACACAAATATTAGAATTTTTTAAGCAGTTTTTTAAATTATGTGCTGATAGGTGTATGTATTTAAATCTGTTTATCTATACACATAGTCAAAATCCCATATATTGTTTTTTATCACAGATAGCATGTCATATTTTATTATTTGTGGGTATGAAAATAGATCATGCAAATGCCAAGTGAAAGACAAAACATTCACAGAGCAAACACAGTTTCGGTAATCCTTAGAATGCAGAGCTTTAAAACCAAAGACCACTGCTCTCTGTGAATTGAATTTTGCCAGGTGCTGCATAAATGATGATGTGAGCTATCAAAATATAAATCACACATATTTAAAATGAAACATTCATTGTTATGGGCAAACTTATAGTCTTTCTTAAGCAGTGGAGGATTTTTTTCCAAAGCCCTGATTCTTGTCCATGGATGAGTGGAAAAGGCCTACAAATGCCAGACCTGCTCTTGGCACTCCTTGCTACTAGTCCAGCGGCCCTGGGAGTAGGGGCATTTTGGTCTGGGATGGACTGAGCCGCACAACATGAAGGATGAGTTGCAGAAAGGAGTAGGGCACTTCTGAGGAACCTCCAAAGTTTGCACTAACCCCTGGGATCTGCTGAAGCAAGGAGGTACCTACCACCCCAGAGCTGCTCCAGCTGGTAGTAAGAGGTGAACTATCTGCTGGAGTCCTTGAGAGGACAAGCAGAAGCTCTCCCCTCCCTGCATTGCTGACTTCATCAGAGCAGGAAAAAATATATTTCTGGAGAATCAAGGGAACTAATTCCCCTGGTCTTGCCGATCCAAGACAAAAAGGGCAGAAAACAGCATGTCCGTTATATCCTTTCTTCCTCAGGTCCCACTCGATTTTGTCAATGCTGGGGTACTACAATAATAAAGTGAAATACTTTTTTTGACATTTCAGTCACTCTTTTGAAATAAGTGTGGAAGGAGGAAAATGAGTTAGGACACATTTAAATGATACTGGGTAGAGATTTGGAACAGTCATTAATTTACCCCACCAGCTTACTCATAATTAATATTAACTCAATGGCAGAAAAGAGAAATATACACTGGGGAAACAGTGCAGTTTAATAAAAAATAGTATTAATTATTCTCTCTGCATTATCTTCTAAAAGGTTTGCTTCTGTAAAAAGGAAATATGACAAGAGCTTCTCAGGGCAGATACATTGCTCTTGGTCAAATGTTGGAAGCTCACATTGACTCCACTCATTTTAGTGGAACTTTCTAGATTTCTATTAGTGTGACTAAGTATAATTTGGTAAAAGTCCCTTCTTCAAGGGAAGATGTGCCAGGATGTTCTGTGTACATACAGTAGAAGTTTTCTTTTTCAAAAACTCTCTAGTGTATCATATATTGGAGAAAAAAATGTAATAGGTCTTTGGCTGAGAAAAGTTTTCAGTGGGTTGCATTTGAGTTGCAAGTTATTTATGTCTTTTAGTTAAATAGTATGGTGGATAAAAGTAGCTACTGCTCAGCGAAAAGTAATTTTGCAGATTAATGTTATATTGTTTCAATGGAGTGGATCAATGTTAGTTTGTTAAGAGATTCGCTGTAGCATTTTTAGTGAAAAGAGTTTGGAAAGGGGAGAACTGCATTTATCGTTTTGGGAACATACGTAAAGAGAGCACTTGAACCAAAAAGAGCCATTTTTACAATGTGATGTTTAAACTTGCTGTAATCATGGTGCTATTTTCATTGGGGAAATAATTTGTATTTACTTTCCTATGTATTACGACACTTCAGTAAAAATACTTGTGTCTTAACAGTTTTAAGTTTAAAAATTAATTCAGCCTCCTCACATGAAATTCAGTGGTGTTTTGGTAACATGCTGTTAAAGAGAGAGAGAAAAAATGATTAAAATAATCTTTGACTTCAACTGAAGCAAAATGGAGGGCTTATCAGGATATAATTCCACTCAAACAGCGCTCTCCTCTCCCCTGCCAGCACCAGCATGGCGCTCCATCACTCAGGTCTACCAGCTCTGCTCTACAGACCAGATTTCTTGTCTTATCATGTTGCCTTCCACAGATCTCCATAGGGGCTCTCCCAGGATAGCTGTTCCTCATGGGCAAGGGCACCCTCAGAGGCAAAAAGGTTATTTGTGTTCCCACTGGCCGCAGGGATGCTTGGGGCTTGCTCCTTGTGTGTTCCCAGAGAGTTAAGTGGAGAACAAATCTCCTTCTTCCCCTCCCCTCCCCTCCCTCATCTCCATCTCCATCTTTCTCTCCACAGGATTTCCTTCTCAAGCACAGTGATGTGATGTCAGGATCAGATGCAAGACACGTGGAGACCCAGAAATTAATTTTGCAAGAGGGTAAATGGGGAGAGTTAGCAGCAAGAAGGTGAGAGAGTAACAGCAGAAAACGTTGAAGGTCAGTGGGCAGATGACAGGAGTGGAGGGTGGGAGATACCTGGGAATTTGGTTGGTCTGAGAGCGAGAGAGTGGTCAAGAGGGGGGATCCGAGCTACTGCACTGTCTTTAAAAAGTTCATCAGATGAACAGAGCCCATCTCCAGCAGTGACAGAATTTTTTGAGCATGTCCGACAGGTTCACTGTGATGACAGTGCTGGGCGAGACAAGGTCTCCGTGGAGAGGCAGCACTACGGTCGGGCACAGGAGAAGGTGTGAGGAGGCAGGACACACAGGGGAAGCCTGAAGGCTGATGGAGCAGCCAAACCCAAGCCTGCAACCAGAGGAGCCGCAATGGGTGCCGGGGCTCAGGAGATGAAGAAAGCAACAAATCATTTGGGCTTTGGGTTCCTATCTCCTTTGGTGTGATATTTATTTTGCAAATGATCTTGAAAGAAAACATCTGAGAAAGGGATTTTTTTTTGTCTCTTCTTTTACTCTCCAGTTTCTTTCAGCTTTTTTCTATGGTACATTCAGAGTGAAAGATTTTTTTGAAAATCTCAACTATTTGTTGGAAAAGCAGAACGCTGATTCGGTGTGGTTATTTTTAGGTGATGCTATCAATTTCTGTGTTATCAGGTGTTGCATGTAGGTTATGAAAGACCTGGGGAAATTTGATTTATTATGTTTCCATTTGGAGCTTTTACTACTGCAATATTCTACACTCTGTCGCTGAATCTTGTACTGGATGATGTTAGAAGGCTATTGGGAGACAAGTGTGGAAAACACAGCATTCCCAAATGAATGCTAAATGCAGCCTGTGGTCTCAACTCAGTCAGTAAGAAAGTAGCTCAGACTAGATAAGGTCTGGTTATAGTCCTGAGGACAACACAACTCAGCTAAAATTTCTCAGAACTTGGCAAAGAAATTGAGAAATTTTCCCGATTTTCTGGAAAATTCCAAATTTTCCTACATATTTGCATTGTCCTTCTGATATTTTGACCACATCCAAACTCAAAAACAGAATTATGAAATGGATGCAAAATGTGAGGGAGGTGGTTTACATCCCCAGACTCAGTCATGAGGCCCTGATATCAGACAAGGTTTTAGCTATTAGCCTAATAGTATTACTTAAAATGCAAATTGCACAATAATTACACATTATATCTAACTGGAATTTGATGTTGTGAAACAAGAACAAAGACTTCAAAATCCCGCGTAAAGGACTCTGTGTTACCATTTGTAATATTAATGTGCTATGGGATGAGAACAGACTTTGATTACACACACTACCTTTCATTCTCAAGGTATTTCGACACGTCTTACTAATAAATTCATCTAAATATTGGCAAGGCAATGAATGAGTAAGCAAACGTGGCAGCCGGTATGAACCGAACAACAGCTCACATGTTAAGGCTCTGGGCACTCAAACCTGCTTAACTGGGAGAAAAAAGACTGGCAAGAGACTTGGTTTTTTTCCCTGCTCTTTCTGAATGAAGTCCAAAAGGAGATTAAAGATTCAGGGATATCGATAACTGGAGACCAGTAAGATGAACTGCATTGAGACTTCTCATTTTAAAATATCAGGGAGAAATAAAACAACACCCCCTTGCACAGCATGCCATGGTTTTGTGCAATAGAGCTTACTGGGTGATTTACTACATTTCAAGCAACAAGAGCCATATGGATTAGAGCTTACTGTAAAATTAGAAACCTGGAAGATACTTCAGGGAAATTTTGGTCAGTTTAAAACTTCTTCTGTCCCTTTGTGTTTCAAAATGGCCCCTTTCTAATTCTAAAATATTTTTTTCAGAACTATTTTGAGAAGAGGAAATGTTTTAAATCTTAAAGTGGGCAGTTTAATCCCCTTGCCTTCTTCCCAAGTTTTCCTGTGAAGATTTGTGGAAACACAACCTTCCACTTTATGTCTGCTCCGACTGGTAGGTAGGACACAGGGGTCATATACACAAATAAAAATTTAAAAAAAGGGCAAAAAAGAAGGTCTTCCACAATAGCAAATGGACTATTCATCATTCTACAGTTTGGTTGGTCTTTGGAGCATTAGAGCCAACTTGAAATTTTCCATATCCATTTGTAGTTTTTTAAAAGCCATTGCTCTTTATGTACAAAACTGTGGAATACAACCCGGGTAACAGCTACACCCTGAAGCAGAAGCTAGTACCTCGATTTCAAGTTTCATACGAGCCACTCCTGCCACAAGGGCTTAGCAAAGTCTGAGCCGTTCAGGTTTCTACTACTGATAGCAAGTGTCCGCAGACCTCTGCCACCGTCTTGCAGTCATTACTAAGCTCTTGTTTTTTCCATTACTGTTCAGTCCATGTTCTTAAGGGCTTCAAAGAAGCAGAAGACTAAAACCAGTAGTATTTTCAAAAGCATACAGTTCTGGTCAACTTCTTACCTCACTGAAATGTACGCTGAGGTGTTGTCTTTGCCTTGTGCAGGAGGCCATTTACATAGAGGACAAGTGGTTCTGGAAATATCAGTAGGCGTATTTTCCTGATGAAATATTTTCCCTTTTTTTGCCTTCAAAATAGTACCATTTCTCAGTCAAGTGGAACTAATATGACTTCCCTTTGGAAACCTGTACTTGCTATTGTAGCACTGCTATTTGCCATGCCAGCGTGACTGTGAAAATGAAACTTGCCAGTCCAGTCAGAGCCACTTCTACTGCGTGGTTCTGTACAGTGGATGAATGTTGTACCTGAAGGGTAGCTGTTATTAGCCACCGCTCAGAGGCTGAGATTTCTCCGGATTAGGAGATGTACGCCTTCTCTCATGTATAGCAATTTGAAAGGCAATGACAGATTATAAAACTGTGCCAAAGTTACTGAGCCATTCAGTCCAGTCCAGGGTGGCCTGACGGATTCCTTTTCTGCCTCCTACACGAGAGCCTACGCTGTAGTTATTAACCCCGCCAGTGATTCAACGTAATTGTCACCTTTAGCCGGTGTGATGCGCGTGAGACCGGCGAGGGCGCAGGCTGAGCCTATCTCTCACCCTCTCTTAGGCCACGTCCCGCAGGAGGAAGAGATGGGGGTGGCTGGTCACGCAGAGCTGTGATGCCGACATCCACGACCACCGCTCGCAGCTGTGGAGCGATGGTGGCCCCAGAGGAGGCACGGGCCGAGCTACGCGCCCGCACTGTGGCAGGGCGGCAGGAGGTGAAGCGTGAAAGCTGATGGGAAACGTAGCTGCGTCACCCCGGGGGCTGGCAGGGAGCTCGTGCCCGCCGGTGGATTTAGCGCCATTCCTAAGGAAAGGAGGTCTCTTAGGTAAACACATGAAAAAGAAACACCATGGGCAAAAATTCTCTAAACATAAGACGTGTAAAACATGCAGTAAGAAACGTAAAGTGGGGCACTAACTAGTGTCCTGGCTGGGAATCTCGGCAGTGAGAACTCCGGAGGAGCTTAAATTGCTCTGTAAACACTATTTGGGACTGATTGGGAGATAAACATTGCACTTGGCATGTGCTGTCACTACTCTGAGGAGTTAATTTCTGGAACAATAGTTAGACAGACTGGAGAGGAATGCAAAATAAACAAATTTAAATAATTTCAATTTTGGATCTCAGCTATGCAATTTTAGTACTGTTGCTAGATGGGAGTCATTCTCCTGTTACCTTTTTTTCTGTGTTCACATCAGCTCAGGACCCATATGCTTACTTTATAGTGAGGCATTTTGAGTTTCACTGAACCTTTAAAACTGAGATTTAAAAATAGTTTGAGAACGTCAGGTCATGTGGGAAAAGCAATCCGCTGGCCAAGTCAAGGACCCGGAGCGTTACGGTCCCTGAGCCAACGGTTCAAAACTGGCTTTGGGTTTTCATGACTCGAACTTTGCGAACTCCTGAGCCCCGGTAAGCAGCCTCCCAGTCCCCTTGCTGAGGCTCCTGCCACGTCTGGGGAGATGCACTGTGGGGACGTGTCTCCTGTCCTTCACTTGCTTGCAGAGGTCCAGGATAGCAAACACACCGCAGAAAGTGCTGCCTTCCCTCCACCTTGTCCCCACGGGTGTCCCTCAGCCTCCAGATACTGCGCAGCATCGCCCTGCCCCATGCCCGCCCCGCAGGAGGGAGCTGTGCACACACAGGGGCCTCCTGCCCCATCTTCGCCTCTTGTCCGCATTTCAAACCCCCATACAAGCGGGAGGTAAAAGGGCAGAACCGTGGGGCTGACAGGCACTGGGGGTGCAGGGAAAGCTTCCCCCAGGCCACGGAGGGGCCTCCAGCCTGGCGAGGAGACCCGCGGGGGTCGGGACAGCGCGTAGCACAACGCGGGCGAGTGGGCTGGCGGGACCGGCCCCTCTCCCTGTCCTCTGCCTCTACCCAGCCCCTGCCCGTGTCCTTGCGTCTGTCCCTGCCCCGCGCGGGCAGGGCAGCTGTGTGTCCCCCCGTGTGTCCCCGTGTGCGTGGTGCCCGGCCACGCCGCC
>NW_010521442.1:1061-1442 GCF_000687285.1 Phaethon lepturus | reverse complement strand
AAACAACATCAATTGTAATATGGTATTATAACTCACCGATCCATTTTCTGGCCAGACTTCGTCATCATCCAATTTGTAATTTGGCCATCATTGATTACAATATCTTTTCGTTTTATCTTTAGTCATTGGATCTCCTCCAAATTTATTCCATTTCTTCAAAATACACCCCAAAGGGCTACAGGGAGGAATCATGGATTGGTTCGAGCCCATTTTGCCAATTATTACCTATACCTATACCTGGTTCTCACACTCGGCAAGGCACCCCCCGGCACCAAGCTTCAGCGTGTAAAGAACGTACCCCTGTGCGCCCCCGGCTCTGACTCCACTGGTCAGTTAAGGCACCCCTTGCCGGTGTCTATGGGCAACTTACACACGCAACTT
>NW_010521442.1:0-297 GCF_000687285.1 Phaethon lepturus | reverse complement strand
TGTATGGAAGGGCTTTATGAATGACAAACAAGCTGGTTGAACGGTGGAAATATCATTCTGTATTAATAATTCCACTCATTTAAGAGACCATATTAGATTAGACATTACCTGTTGCTGGCCGACATATTTAATTACATATAGTCCTGTCGGATACACATATGGTCCCATATGCTTAAGCTCTGTGGGACTTGATTCAGTAGCCTGAGTCAGGGTAGTGTAGGCAGGGGGAGTGGTGTTTTTGGTGGTTTCCTCTGGTGTCTGTAACCAAAGTTAGAGCTTGGGCCCCCTTTTGAGTTG
>NW_010521441.1:41185-41515 GCF_000687285.1 Phaethon lepturus | reverse complement strand
GACTTGCTTTTCAAGGCCCAGGATGGTGTTCCAGCTCTATCCTGGCTGAAACCAGCATAGGGTGCCATGCGAGTCCACAGCTGGAAATGCTGGAAATATGGCAGTTTGACAGGGGTTCCATATCTTGTGTTCTTGAGAGGCAAATAAAAGAAATGGGATTTCTTTTGTTTCTATTGTACACATTTTTGCAGCACAATGTCAGTATGGCTACATTTCTAAAACTCACCTTAGATTTCTAACCATTCCTTTACAATGGTCTGAATCAATCTAGTTGGTGAGGAGTAGTCTGTCCTGTTTTCCTGTTTTTTCCCGTAAGATGTACTGCGGCGA
>NW_010521441.1:28350-41154 GCF_000687285.1 Phaethon lepturus | reverse complement strand
CCTGCTGAGTGAGGGATTATTTCCAGCTGGGTTAATAAATTTTCTGAAAAGATGACAAGGAATTGTTTGGATGTTGTTTTTTAATTGTCTAAAATAAATATTGAATTTGAAAAGGAAGTGTATAATATTGATTTCAGACATACAGTTTGCAAAGAACTAGCAAATATACTGTGGGGAACAAATCTTTATGAGGAATAGAGGAGGAGCAGCCCTGAAACATTTCTGTGATTCAGATATTCTTCAGTGTTTTTTCCTTAAAAACGGCACTTTGAAAGGAAAATGCTTCCTGCTTCAAAAAGGAGGAGGATTTGATGTCGTGCTTAGTTTTAAACTTATCCTTGTCTCTTCCACAGTGAAGCCACATAGTTTGAATTAAAGAAAGAAAACAAGAAGCGATAACCATATTTTTAAAATGTTGCTTGGAAATGTGTCCATTAATGAGAATAGATAATGTGAAGAAAGGCTGAACTCCAAAACAATTCCTTATTCATTCAAAAAATAAACTTGCATAAGCATCTGTTTACTATAGATGATACTATCAATCAGCTCTAGAGAACCACAATTTTAATATGAATTAATGTGGTTGTTTTTGTTTCAGGAAGTGTTTATCAAAACCAGACTCTTAGAGTAAATATTTAGCTTACAGGTACTTGTCTCTCCACCCAGTGAATCTCTCTAGTCTTCATTTTCAGAAGTAAATTATAGAACTAAATTACAGAGCTCGTTAGCAGATCTGATCATTCTGAGAACTGTTAAAATTTGTTCCAAAGAGAAAATGGCTGTATTTGCAGTTATCTTTCTTTGGGTGAGGACAGCGAGGTGTCTCACCAAGTGAAAATAGTTGCATAAATGCAGCAGAGGGATTTGCCCACTGGCAAATAACGGCCTAACATTACCCAAATGCAATCACTGGTAGCAAGATCAACATTTATCTCACCAATATTTATCTGAACATTTGCCTGAATCCTAAGAGAAAATGGCAATGGCAGTGGGTAAACCCAATTAATCCCATGAGGAGATATATCTCCTAGCAAGGAAAAATAGTTTAGCATTTCATTTAACCTCAAGAGTATTGCATCAGAAAAACAGAGACTTGGGCATCTGAGTTAAAAATTCATATCTTCAAGACCCCTGCAGTACTTCTGCACAACACAAATGGGAGTTTCTGTGTGCCAACTTTCCAGCACTGAAGTTCCTTCAAGAGTTAAGTGTATGTTTTGTGTGCAGTCGGTTGCTACGTAATGTATGCAGCTATGCTACATTGAGATCTTTATTTTAAGCAAATATCTACTGAGCCCGTTGGTAAGGCTAGGTGCATTTGGTATTCAATTAATCTTGTTCAATGTACAAAATATTTTCCCCATCAAACAGTAGTTCAAACACTTGTGTAAGTTCAAGTCCATCTTCTGTTCATGAGTTTTTGAACTAACCTCTATTACGGATGCTTAAATTAGCTACATAATGCTATAGGATGACACAGTTTTAATCTTTTCTATTGCAAAGTGGAACAGTTTTATGAAATAATTAGAGAAAGACAATAACTTCATGACTAGACCACTTGTCTAGATTGGGGAAGGGAAAGAAGACTCAGGTTTTTCCTTCCACTCTTGAGAATACTTAGCATTAAATATCCTACCAATAAATGGGTTTCCCCAAACCTAGGTGAATGCTTAAACCTCAAGGTCAAGAAGAGACTGAATGTAAATATGTGTAAATATTCAATGCAAAGAACAATACTTTCAACCTGAGGAATCAAGACAAGTCCATCCCATGCTGAGACCAAAGTTGGTAGCTCCTCTGGGGCTCTGTTGGCATCACTTCCCTGTGAACTTGAACTGTTTCCAGGGAAGTTCTTGGAATGTGACTTGTCCTCAGTCAAATGAATATTTTAATATGCATTTAAGGCCATCAATGTCTTGTTCTATAATCTGACAGTTAGAGCATCTAGATAGGAAAACATAGGTTTGCAATGTTCTGTAAGGAGGTAAAAATTGATTTTGGACCTTCCATATGCTGGTCCAAGCAGCAGTGGTTTATTAAGAATCAGAGGTCTTCTGATGGTAGCGACTGTGACAATGTGTGTGAAGAAGTACTAGCATGGATACCTAGTTTCAGGACTAGAGTCCATGCCTGTGAGTATAGAGAGGATGGAAGTGCCCGTCTGCAGTGAAGAGCTAGGTGTGTAACACCCAGTGTCTCAAGGGGATCCTGCTGGCAGCAAGTCAGACAACCAACCACCAGAACCTGTGTTTCAGCCCCTCAGAGAGCTCAGGCTGAAAACATGCCTTGCTAGGAACAGTTCAGGTGCCTCTCTCCCTCAGTTGTTGTGGGTTTCCTGTAAGGGTTAGGGCTCCGAAGCTAAACGGAAAGCCAGTCACTGAAGAGCTGGGTGTTGCAACACGCACATTCTTCTGTGAAGCTTGTCCCTAGCATGTAGCAACTGGGTCCTCTTCCCCCTCTCATACTACTGTTCAGTTACCTGCAGTATGGCTCAAAATAAGTGGTCATCCATGGCCAGAGAGCTGGGCTAAGAGAGAAGGGCCAGGACAGCTGGATGAACTTCCACAGAGGAGTTAGCAATGTTAAACCGAAGAAAGAGAAATACTGGCTATGCCTGAAAAAGCTGGGGCAGGGAGGGGAAGTGGAGAAGGGAGAGAGAGCAATCCCAGAGGGCTGTGATATACAGTCTGGACTAAAGGGAATAAGAGGGGGAGAAAGGGAAACAATCAAGACATAAAAAGGCTTTTAATTTTGTTTTCATTTATACCATTACTTATTAGAAATCTTTTTAGTAAAAGGAATAAGAGAGAAGTTAGGAAGCTAGAAAGTGACGAGTCATTTGAAAAGGAAACAGTAAGAGGGTTAAGGCTATAAGAGGAACCCAAAGAGGAAACAGAAGATGAAACTCAAGGGCAAAAGGGCCTTTAGCTCTTGATCAGTTGCAGAGACATCTGACTTGCTAGAGGACAACCTTTTCACTTCAGTCAGCTGGTAACATCCACCATTCTTGTCAAATCAGCTGTTGCAGTTATCTGCTTATAGGATGGGGGGGCAGAATGGACTAGATGACCTTAGAAGGTCCCTTCCAACCCAAAGATTCTATGATTCTGTGATGCTACTGTGTCTGTGTTCTCAGGTTCCTCAAAAAATGGCAAAGCTACCTGTGGTATCAAATAACCCACATGGCAGGTGCGTTTGGTGCAGGCAGGTATTCTCTGGAAGTTCAAACTAGGTTTTTCTAGACACTGCTGCTTACTGATCGGCAGATGCAGTGAGGAAAGACTGGGTACGTTTAGTGGGGAAAAATGCAAAGAAACCAGATGCTTTTCACTGAAGCTAGGTAAAACTTTTCCTTCGGGGAGTCTCTGCATCCTTTTACTTTCACTGTGCAAGAGAGCACTGCTAACTTGCTTTAGTTGCTGGCACAGATGTTTCCTTTTACATGTGCATCTCCAGTGATTTTGTAGTCTGACATGTAGCTGTGTAAGCAGGACCTCCTGGAGTCTATGTCATGGAGCTGACTCAGCTTACAGACAAATACTTTCCCCTAATCACTAACCCTGCAGAGCCAAACTGAGATCCTAAAGGCGTTCTACAAGTTTCTTAACTTGTGCCCAGAAACACAGATTCTGTAGGCTATATCGTCCCTTCAGCAATCCCGTACAACCACTCCTTTCTGTAATTTTGCTGTCTTTTCCAGCCACACCATCCCTGCAATATTTTTTTGGGTGTCAGAGCAGTCAGAATTTGTCCCTGCAGTTGCAATTTAGTTAACAGCATTTCATCTTAATTAATGGCATTTCATCCACTTGCCTGAGTATTTTATTGCTCTGCTGTCTCTACCTTATCTAATCATCCAGTGGGTGCTAAACTGACTTTGACAAAAATGCAGATTTGAAAGGATAAACCTTGGTGAGGCAATCCAGTTATTAAAGACATGCCAAACTGCCTGCAGTATCTGATGTTATCAGAGCTCTTCCATGAGTTCAGAGTCT
Organism: Phaethon lepturus; assembly: GCF_000687285.1. Lineage (NCBI taxonomy): Eukaryota > Metazoa > Chordata > Aves > Phaethontiformes > Phaethontidae > Phaethon > Phaethon lepturus. Next base: position 37,159 of record NW_010521441.1, on the reverse strand, counting down.
TACATACATACTTCTGTGAGCTGGATATTAACAACAGCTTTCTGCATCTGTCAGATGTTAATTCAGAAACAAAAATAAGAGTTTGTAGTTCCTGTCTTAAAGGCTGTGGGACGCTGGCACGGTTTCAGCTAGCTGTCTGCCCTACTATGAAATCCTGTTGTAAGAAGAAGGTAGGAGCAGGGTCCTGATCCACTACTGACAAAGTTCTGCCTCCGCCGAGAATGCAAAGGCATGCGCAGTTGTCTTTGGACCTACTCGACCTGTGAGTGTGCAGATGTCTTCTCAGTACCCTCTCTACCACACCGCTGCAAAAGACAGGGCAAGAGAGGTCCAAGTTAATCCCTGTATGACCAGGAGGGAGTAAAAAGTCGGTATCGCCTTCAGCAAAGACAGTGAACACCTGTCCAGGCAAAATCAGCCGTGAATGATAGTGCACCTAGGATGCTTTTCATCTGTAGGTCTCAGAGCGCTTCACAGAGATAAGCATTGCTGTTCCGAGCACAGCGCTGTCATGAGCAACAGAGCCTTTCTGCAGGCGTATTTCACACGGATCTTTGTTAAAGCCACTTCTCTCCACGTGGCGTCTGTTTAAGATTTACATGCGAAGTACAAGAAGGAGGGGAGGCGGTTGCCAGTCAGTGCTTACCAACCCGGCGCTGACCGCCCTTGCGCTTTGCAGTGGGTGGTTTGAGCTGCAGGCGCACAGCTTACCCGTAATTACCACAATTTCCTGTTACACTCATTTGAAAAGACAATGTTCCTGAGGAAGTTATGAAGACGGCAAGTAAGTTGCTGCCTTAATTTCTGCGTGTTTGATTAAGAGTGCTGCCTTAATTATGCCGGTTAGAGCTTGTTTACAGTGCTGCTCCAACGGTGCTATCTTTTGGAGGGATGAGAAGGCTTGTGCTTACAGATAACATATGGGCAAATTCAGATATTCTGCAGTCCTCTCAGCATGTTGCTCAGAAACAGCTGCAGAAGGTTCAAGGCAACTCTTCCTTGTACCGGTGCTGAAACTGCAAAGAAAGTAGCTTAAATATTCAGTTGCTGCAGCTGGGATGTCAGATAAGAAAATGTAGCTATTAGTAAATCTACTATATGACTGTAAATGTTCTGTAAAGGCAGTAACTGGAAAAGCAATTTCACGTGTTCAAACCAGCACTTTTTTTTAAAGTACTGAATTATCTATGCCTTCAGATGGACTCTCCTGACGGTTGTGAAGTGTGTGCTAGAGAGCTCCCTCGCTGTTCACAAAAAACAGGGTTTTCAATAGGAAGGACATCTGTACCTTTTTGCTAACAGCCATGGCTTCCTGCCTTTGTTAGGGGAAGTACGGTGGAGGGAAGCAGCAAGTTCGCTGTCTGCCTGATGCACAGATTACCTGCTCCGGGCACGCAGCATTACCGCACAGCTTGCAGCACGGAGAGGACTGGTTTGGCTTTGCCTGCTCTGTCGTGACAGCAATTGCCTTGCTAGTTACAGCTCCAATGTGTACAGAGGGCTGAATACCGCTCTCAAATAAAGAGATTATCCAGAGAGAATATTAGGTGATATACTTTTCTCCGGGCACACAACGCGTGCGAGGAAATGTTGTGGGAAAAGCTGGGTTGCTAGGCAGTTGTTTTGCTGGTAATGCGGGAACTAAGCCAAGGCAGAGCGAGCCGTGGGGGCTGTTCTTTTGAGGCCACAGAAGAGCAGAGAGCCTCAGCATGTTCTTTGCGCTCTGAGTTTTCCTCCGTGTCTGTTTGGAAACCGTTGATGCCACGTACCACCACTCTTTAAAACTGATAAACCACCTGCGACACTCTTCTCTCCACTCACCCAAAAAGTTTTCATTTCTTTAACACGTCTGATCAGTTTTTAAGTTCCTGATTACTCAAGCAAAACTTCTGTTGTCACCTCTAGAAAAAGTGAGAAAAGGAAAGAAAGCTACTAACTTGAAATGCAAATACAAAAAAAGAGAGCAAAAATTATTATGATTTAGTGTGTGAAATAAGTAATAGAGAAAATAAATTATTTAGCTGTATGCTTATCAGCTACACTCTAGGTTTCTTTGCATCATCACTTTAAAGATTCATTCTGCTTAAGATTGAGCAAACTAGAATACTTCCCCACACACTTACACTAACATAAAACATCATTAACTGGATATGAAGTGACATGTGAAGACCCAAAAAGATCCCTGTAGTTTATGTGAAGAACCACAAGATCCAGAGAATTAGGACAGCAGCGTTAGTAATAAATAGGGACTAATTTCCATTTCTGAGATAAAGTGGAGAGGAAAGTACAGCCCTTGGGCGTTACACTGCATTTCAGCACACTGTGTGAGGCATCTTAGGTACTTCAGCTGTAGAATTGGGAATCCAACGCCAGACAGCGGGAGGCCAGAGAGCTGCTCTCCAGGAGAGTCACAGATACTGTACCAACACTCTGACTCTGATTTAAGGAAGAGAGAGGGTATTCTTCAACACCACTAGTCAGCTTGTCTCCGTTGCCTCCTGTGAGTCCGCAAAGGGCTTTGTGTCAGAGAAACCACCGTCAGACTTGGTGCTCTTGGGCATCACCAGTGACAGTGCCAGCAGGGTCCCACGGCCAGGCAAGTGTGGAGAACGGGATCTTGCATTCTGAGTCACCTTCCTGCTGTCTGGTTGCAAATTTTATTTTAAAGGATTATTGTAGCTTAGAGTTGGTGGTGCCAGCCCAAGTCTGTCAGTGCCAAGCTTGGCAACGGTGTGAATGGTTTGCCATGAATGCTCAGGAGGAAGATGAGTTTCATGCAAAGGGGAGCTCTCATTCCCGCTGACTGTAACGCACAAGCTCTGTGGTGACCTGAGGAACCAGAAGCTGGGTGTCATCTTTCACAGCTACTGTATGCGTCTGCCTTCATTTGCTTTGACGTATTTAAGTTAATATTTCCCAAATTGTGGCTAAGAACATTATGGCATCTTTTCAGCTCACGTTTGTTAGTTCCAATTTTAGCTAGCATATTAGCTGAATATAAAACCTTATTTTAATATATTTATTTTCTCTCCTATTGCACTTCATAAATAAGTCAATGTGAAGAATTGTATTACAGAAGCTCTATTAAATAATAAATAATGCATTTGCTTTGCCATATGATTCTATGCTTGTCTCTCTGCCCCGTGCTCCTCTAATTCACAAAGTTTTTTTATCATAGGTTATGTAAGTTAAGATTAGATTTTTTGTTGTACCTTTCATCAAATTCATGTCTATTGTGAACTAGATGCTTCTGCAAGAGTTTATACAGAATAATATTATACAGAGGAAAAATCTTTATTTATTTTAAAATGTCTCTCTGAAGTTTTAGTTCTGTGGGTTTTTTTATGTTTTTGCTACGGTTAGTGATGTTTGCAGTTGATAAGCAGAGTGTTCTCCTAAACCCTCATGACTCTGTCACACACCAATTCTGTTTTTAAAGACCTTCCAAAGGTGCTAGAGGAGCTCAGAGGCTAGCGGCTCTGTGCCTGTTGTGTACTTCACCTGTATGAACTCCATTCATATTATCTGTTACAAGGACAAGGGTCTAGAGAGCAGTTTGAGAGAACTGTTTGTGTATTGAGTGCTGACTGGACTATTCAGATGCTGATAGCTTGCAGGAGTAAGTGCAGATGTAGAGCCAAAAACCAATAAGTGAATGATTGATTCTACTACAGCATCTACATGTGCATTATAATGTTCAAGCTAAACAGACAATTCACCTAAGATATTCCACCTGGTGTTGACAGTATCAGGAGTGATTCTTCCCTGAAAACTCACTTGCCATGTGTTTTTCTCGGTGACAAAGTCTCCAGTAAATCTCTTGCTGTTTCATAAAAGCATTAGCAGTAAAGGCAAATCAAGATATTAATAGAAGATGTCAGAAAGGCCTATGACAAAACTGGAGTGTGAGAAGATGGTGAGCCACAAGCTTTTGGCACCAGCCCAGAACAAAGCGCAGAGGAGTATCTACAGGCAATTAAATTAGTCCTGAAAAGTTCTGCCTTGAATATGATAGGAAAGTGGCTAAGGTACCCTTGGTATTAGAAGATATCCTGGCCTGTGAAAAGGCAGAGGCAGTGGGACACTGTGAAGTGGCATATGCATTAGGAATGGGAAAACCTCAAAAACTTTGCAGAAAATGCCAGCGAACAGCTCAGGTGGAAATAAACCAATTTGCCAGGAACTTTGAAATTGCAGAATTATCTTCGATATTTCAAGCTGAGAGGGGCATTCAAAATAACGAGGACTAAGAAGGAAGTACTACCAGGCAGACTCTAGACCACCAATGCTGAACATTTGATGATCTCAGGAAAAGGCACCTTGAAGACAATACAATATTCAAAATACAGACTTTTACGAGCAGGATGATGATAAGGATGGCATTGTACTGGAAAAATTTAAGAGTACCAGCCAGAAGTCACTGGAAAAAGAGGTCCAAAGAGTGGATGGCTCTGAGCAAGATGATCCAGAGGAGGAGGAGCTGGTCTGTTCAGGAAGTCACATGTGCTACATAATACGCAGAAAGAACAAAAAGATTCTTAAATAAAGAATGAGGAAAGTCAATTCTGCAGATAGTGCCTAAGAAAGGTGAGCTGCTAAGCAGCACAAGTCACCACAGATGGCTGACCAGTGAAATTAAGTCCTTCTCGGAAGACTCACAGTAGAGAGGAGTGTGTCTGAGGATCGGGCCACTGCTCGGTGTCTGGAAATGACAAGACTTGATAGCTGTGAGCTGTTGGGTCTGCCTTCACAAAGCTCTTTGTCGTTCACCAAGCGCTACTCCGACATCACTGGAGGCAGGCAAGTTTGGCTCCCAAAAACATCCCAGGTGTGGTGGGATCAGTGGTTTTGACAAACTGCACAGGCTAAACCACTGGTTCAAGGTGATAACTGGCAGTAGACAGGGTGTCTGTTTTCCCAGTGCTCTCCTAGCCCTCCTGGAGAAACTCATTAATGGAGTTATAATGGCAGAAAGGGTCACAACAAGATTTGTTTTGCAAACACAGACAATATAGGTTTGAATAATAAAGTCAACAGCTTCTGTTGAATTGAACTGGTGAATTACTGGAACTGCTGGTCCATGTGTACAAGGCATGGCAAAAACAGTGGCCTTCTGCAGTGCAGAGGAAAAGAATTACATGGATATTAACAAGGCAGTGGCGGGGCTGATGTGCATCATCTTCTGTGCAAAGGCAGACTGATCACATAGGATAGCAATTGTTTAAGGAAACCACAAGGGATTGTGCAGCGGAAGTGGTCTTGGCTTATGCAAGGTCTCTACAGAGGGAGAGACGAATTTTCAACCTCTGGTTTCCAAGTCCCTGGGAATGCATGGACTAAGTAAATGAAACACCATGCAAAAAAGCAACCTTTGCTGTCAGTGAACTTAGCATTTGTGAATACTGTTGAGAGAGCAGAGAAAAGGATTAGCAAAAAGGACAGAAAGGGTAGCATGTGTTGCAATTTAGTTCCACCTAGAAATGACTGGACCAGATCTGTTAAATCTCGCAGCTCTCCCTGGCCCTGTAACTAAAGTTGCTCTAATAATATAGACCTAGCATTTGAGTGTTGCTACCTAAGCTTTTAAAGAGAAGATATTTTCCAGTGTCCATCATCAGTACCTAAATTGGGGCTGGACTACAGAGTGCTTTCAGAATCCTCCGAGTCACTTCAGGCATTGGTCCTGCCTCCATCTCCCTCTCAACAGTCTGCTGGGAGTCAGAGGATCATATCCAAAGATTATTGCATCTACTGCTGACTCTGATGGAAATGCAATAGCATTAGCCTTAAAATACTGGTGAGTTGTGTGGCAGGATAGCATTTGGTAAAATATTCCTCTGCCTTGTTTATTTGTAAGCGATTGTATTGCTTAGTGTCTTCATAGTTTTAATTTTTCCATCAGCTGCCCTTAGATTTATGGGCAACAGCATGGTGTCCCATCTAAAAGAATCCCTTGGAATAGTTTGTGCAGTGATGTCTTGTGAGGGACAAGGACTCAGGGTATTGAAATCTTATTAGCCCTCACATAAACTGACGTCCTTTCTGAGAGGTTAGAATCATAGAATCATAGAATCACTAAGGTTAGAAAAGACCTTTAAGGTTCTTAAGAGCGTGTCAATAAAATGTTCATAAAGCAGATTGACAGGAGGAGCATTTACTGCAATGAAATGCACAGGGGAGAAAAGGTTGTACGGCAAAGATCTCAGTAAAAGTGTAGTAACTCAGTAAAAGAAGTAAGTAGATGTAGCTACCTTCCTTTTAAGGTCTTCTGCTTTATAACCTCCTCTTCTAGCAAAGGTGTAGTTTTGCCCACTTTGTCCGTTACCATATACATTCAGAGCTGCTTTCTGGTTATTAGTATCGTACCATCCTTTTCAAATGCTGATGACGCATTTTTGTTCTCATTTGCTCCTCTGCACACATGCTTATGTCACATCAACACCATATAGTCATATTCTGGTGAATCTTCTGAGATTAAAATAATAGGAGTTACCCAAGGGAAAGGATGAAGTAAACGGCTCAGAAGACCAGAGCCTAGTTTTAAACAACAGCAAGAATTAAGAAACTGATGCTATAGGGAAGTAAAGACATTTTAGAAAATGAAAAGCTGAGCCTTCATTTCTGACTGTGGCTTTCAGAGCAATAATCGTTTCCTTCCCTGACTCCTCCCCGCACATACGCACATCTTTCCCTCAAAACAGCAAATTGTGATGACTACAGTACAGAGGGAGAGCCAAAGACTTGCTAATATATATTCTACACATACCAGCGGTGGCTATGTCATACAGAAAAAATGCATGGGATTTTTTTTCCATTTTTAATAGCAATAACCAACAGATGTCAGGGCACGTCCTAAGGATTTATTGACTGTTTGGAGTTAATATCCTTAACCTTACTTATGGATCACCATTAGCTCCCATCCAGCCATTAATCTGCAGGAAGCAGCCTGTATCGTAGTCACCATTTCCTACATAACAGCAGTGCAAATCAGTAGAAATGGTGTTTGAAGAGTGGGTAGAAATGGGTGGGTAAAAAAGTGGGTAGAAGTTGTAAGTCGGTAAAAAACAACCTAAAAAGCATGTCACATGCAAGAATAAGGGCAGGAAACGAAAGCCTCCTGCGCAGAGGACCAGACTGATTCTTGTGGGGCACAGCACCGTCCTTCCCCTGAACATTCAGGGAAATAGGCTGACCTCTTCTGACCCTCTTCTACACACTAGCCTCATCACCCACAACTAGGTTCCAGCAGGAAACGCTACTTGACAGCAGCACCTCAAGATGTTATTGTGTAGATGTAGGGTCTTTTCCCTCACCACTGGCTTTTTCTGCATTTTTTACCCTTCTGTTATAATATTATAATAAATTAGCTAAATCTGTCATCTTCAATGAGTGACATTTCTTCATGCTTGCAGTTTGTTCAGTCTATGAACAAAATTAGGCTCCCTTAATCTCTGAAAAATTACAGGCTGAGAGTAAGTGTGGCGTGAAGGAGGACAGTCTCTGGGAAAGCACAGATGGAGTCTGACAGAGTAGAGCCATGGAAACTATATAAATAAAAGCAGAATTGTTTATAAATATTTCCCTTTTTTGGGTGTGGGTGTGAGCAATTGCATTATTTGAAGACACTTTTCTCTCATAACATCTTTTTTTATCCTCGGTGCTGCAGTGGGCTCCTAGAGAAGCGCACGGCAGCGGGCAGGATGGCCATGGGAGCTGCAGGAGACCCCCCCAGGATCACAACGCAGCGGAGGAACCCCGGCAGCCCCCGAGCTGGATCCGCAGCGGGAGCCCGGGAGCTCTGCCTCGCCGAGCGCGCTCTGCGGAGCAGCACAGCCAGGAATCAGACAGCCCCTCCACTGACGTGACTTAGCTGCTTCCAGCAACCAAAATAGTCCTCGTACTGTCGCCAGCTGACTTTGTAGCCAGTCCCCTCCTGTCACTCAAGTGGTTGCAATTGGAGATTTCAGCACGTAATTCAAAGATTCAAATTCAATCACCAAAGTGATGAGGAGGGTGTTACAGTTTCACGTAATAGAATTTGGTTTTACTTCAATTTACAAAACTGAGCGTGATGAGCGGTTAGGCACAAAAAGTCTCCTAAAAGAGCTTTGCTTCCAGGCCGAGAGGTGGCTTTACTCCTGCAGCGGCTCTGGCCCTGTAAAAACGCATCTTTCCATTTTACATATGCTGCCTCACACCTTTCAAAATGATGCCATCCGCGCTCATTAATTCAGCTTCCCAAAGATCCTGGGGGCAAAGCTGAGGGGCAGCACTGTGGAGGGGAGCAGAGGGGAGTAGAGGGGACCACCAGCAGCAAGGGGAAGCTTCTCCTCTGAGCAAATGCCCAAGCAAGGCAGAAGATGAGAAGATGAAGGCATGACCCCAGAAGAGGACATAAAAGTAGAGCGAGGAGGAAGCTGAGAAGAGGATGTGACTGACCAGAGAGGGACAGGGCATAGGGAAACCGCAGCCAGGCTCACGAGAGAAACTGAGAAGAAAAAGTATGAGCAAAAATTTAGTCTCAAAAATCCCCATAAAATAAATGCCCAAATGACAGAACTGCTGGTATGTGTTGGAATATTTCTACCAGTTATTTCTTACAGTTTTGAATAGGTATTTCCAAAACATAGTAGTACGATTTTACTATAGTACCTTATTACTTAAAAAGCTTTTGTTTAGTTCTCCTGAACAGTAGCCAAATAAGAACCATAATGTGTATTTAGATGCTTTGTTTCAGAACTCTTTTTTACACACGTGAAAGAAACACGTCTCTGGTGAGCAGAACGGCTGGAGGTGGTGAGGATGAGTA
>NW_010521441.1:20827-28319 GCF_000687285.1 Phaethon lepturus | reverse complement strand
GTATTCCTGCTGGCGCTACTCCACAGGCCCCAGCCAAGAGGCTGAGGTTATACAGACACGGGGTGACAGAAAGATTCTGCTTTGGAAAACTCGCAGGGCTTTTATTTTCCTTTTATTCCCTGCTTTTAAGCCCGGGAAGCAGAGCGGAGGTTATGAGGGCCACGCTTACTGCATTGGGCCCCATGGCCTGGCGCTGGTGTCCGGAGGGGCTCACCTCCTGGGCTGGAGGCCAAGGGATGCGCAACACCCGCATGGGCATCTGCATCTCAGCCCAGGGCACCCATCTCACCCTGCTACCCTGCTCCCACAGGGCCAGCGGCCAGTGAGATCCCATGGCTGCGGCTTGGGGAGACAGGGAAAGCTGCACCTCATGAATTCAAATCTGGGAGAAAGCATTCTGAAAACTTTGAGCGGCATGCTTGAACATGGCAATGTTTTGCAGGACTGTCCTGGCTGGTTGCTCTATCTGTGTCTCCATCCAGGCCAAATGTCCACCCAGACTTCCCTCAGGTTTAACTGATGATTTCCTGGAATTTCCCATCAGTTACACCAGGAGGAAAAAGCATTTGACAAGACTTAAATCAAAGATAATTAAGTTGGTTAAACTGGAAATTACTTTATTTGTCTAACCGTGATGATCATGGGGCACCTGAGGGGAAAGTCAGGAGGCACGCAGAAAACGGGCTGCTCTGCTGATGCATGGCTGGGCCATCACCAGGCTGCAGTAAGCCCTGGAGAAGAAGGAAACTATGTGACCAAACCAGGGAGCAGGGCCGGACACCGGAGCGTTGCGGTAGGACACTGAGCTTTGGTGCAGAGGAGAAGTTGGGATGGAGAAGAGCTGAGCGCTGATCTTCATATGGTTTGCTGGGGTACGGGTCTTCCCCTCCTGCTCCTACCTTAACGTATTAGTGCTTCTGGTTTTAATTTTGCTGAAGCACAAAAGGAAACATGGATTGCACCAACTCATACGGTTTCTAATTTAGCTTGTACATTGATGCATGGAAGAAATTAGTGCAAACTTAGCCAGGATGTGAATATACAGTTCATTAGCTACTTTGCACTATATTCTTTATGGGTGTCCTTAGTATACAATAAATATTACAGTAACTTACTCTGCTTTCACAGTGACCATGCAAAAGCCTTGTGCAGACTAGCTTGTGGGCTGTCAATTCACACTCTTTGGCTACTGCACACTAACCTACTCACTGTAGACAGACCCCAACTTAAAGCAGCATCACTTCTCTGCATAGATGAGGTTTATTTGCTTATGCTTGTAGTTCCTATATGATCAGGCATCAGCTGCAGCTGGAGCCTCTAAGTGGTTTTGTAATATAATAGTAATAACAACAGCAACAACTAATTGAAATGGAATAAATTGGTCATGTCATTGTAAGCATGATGTCAGCTGAGATAAAGAAATCCCTTCTTTTGTAAGCTGTTAAACGGAGACATGCAAAGGCCCAGTTCCAGTCTTTAATTTCTTAACTGATGTGCAAGAGAATGGTTGTGGGTATTTCTTTTCCTTCCAACCTGTCACAGGTGAGGCACAGTTCTTTCACCGGTATTCAAGCAGTATGTCGTGTTTTGGCTGGAGGAATCTGCCATTTATTTTTCCTAAGCCCTGCTTGCCTCTTGTGTGTCAGGGAGATTTTGGCTCACAGCGCTGGGACTTGAGGAAGTAACTCTGAAGCCAAGTGATGAGATGGCAGGCATCTTTCTTCAGTCTATTCTCTTTTCAGGCCAAGCTCCTGTATTTGGAGGACTTACAGAGCTCTTTGCAGGAGCCAGGAATGCTGCTGGGGAGACAGCCAGTCCCTCTTTCCCCAAGCTATCACTTGGGGAGAGGTTTTAATGGGACAAGCACTCCAAAAAGTCCCCTGTATTGGACATGGAAGGGAGATAAAGGTTAACCTGTTGTAATTAATCAAGGCTATTAAAGCAGAGATAATTAATTCTGTGTTTCATTAGGAGATCATAGCTGTGAAAAGGGATGTTCCATGGGTTGTTAGTTTCCTGTGGTGTATAAATGCCAAGACCAAATTAAAGATCTTGGTAAAAGCAGATGTTGAGGTGAAGGGGTAAAAACACACAGTATATAATGCACATGGGCTTGTAGTAGCATGATTTTATCATGGAAAATGGCTGAAAGGACTTGAATATTATTATCAGAGGCTGGTAAGTGACACTTGACCACCCTGTCATTACTCAAGTGCCACATTTTGTGTTCTTTTTGAAAAGGCCATTTATTTCTCTATAGCCTTAGAGTCATAAAAATCTCCTGGTTTATTTAAGAATCAGTTAGTCTTAAATGAACATTACTTGTAAATAATGCTAGCTTTCTAGCTGCCTGACAGACAGGATGACACTCCATTTGGTATCGTTGCAAGGTAACATCAGAGAAGTGGGTCTTTTCACAGGATAATGGTCCTGCTGATACATAAATATTCCAGCATTTATGGGAAAATATATGTCAAAGCAAAAGCAACATGTTAATGTTCACACCAAATAACCAAATAATTTCTAGAGTAATATATTATTACATGCTTTGGGGCAAGTCCTCATTTATACAAAGTCCTTCCTTCCTTCTTCTGAACGACCTTGGTGTAAGTGAAGATGAGGTTTTATACACAGTAGCTGCTGATGAAGCTACAAGTGGGTTTCTTTCTGTGCCACTACAACCCATCTGCATTCTGAATGATGCTCTTCTCTTCGGTTAAAATATAAAGTTATCTAGAAAAATAATGATGCTGTAGTACTCAAGAAGCGTTACCTTACCTAATCTATCACTCTCTCCTTCTACCTCTCCTTGTCTGTAGCGGCAGCTGCTGCGGAGAAAAGATCTGATACTACCAGTGTATCTGCCACGGTCTCTCCTCCTGATGCATATGCAGATTTGTCTTATTGGCTTCCAATCCCAATTTTTATCACCATTTGACATAGTCCTTTTCAATGGTCTTCTCAGTTTGCTGTGACTTTTAGCACATAACTCCACAGAAGGGAGACATAGTTTATGTGGTTTTCAAATGAAAAGCATTTATAGGTGCTATTTTTAGGGCTTTGTAAGTTCTGGTTTTTATTTGCCTATGTTTTTAAACATAGTAGATGATAAAGCATTGTATCCCAACTGCAGTTTTTTTCACAGTTGATAATGTGTGATACATTGCACAAAAGCAGTTTTGACTAGCTGTGGGTTAACTGGAAGCCTAATCTTTGCAAGAGAATGTTTATAAGGTGACTTGTTTCTCACCTGTACACTGCTAGTCACAGCCCTTTAGGGCAGAAAAAGGATAGCAAGGGCAGGAGGGATCTTTGGGGAAGGGCCTTGCTTGCCCTTCATGGAAGAGACACACAAAGGTGGTATCTAAACTGTGGGACCCAAGGTGAGCCTGCCAACTCCGAGTTGAGGTTCAACCTGGGCACCTGCCAATATCCTGCTCTGTGCCCCACGCACCCTGGGTCCTCCCGCCGGCAGGCGTGAGGGTGTTCAGACCAGATTCCTAATGGAGGAAATGGGGCCAAAATGTGCATTATAGAGTCTGCCTGGCCATTGCTGGGAACAAAAATGGATCTGTTCCTACCCACTCATTCCCTTCTTTGATCCAGACCTACATGCCAGCTCGGCGAAAGCAGGTTCAGCCTTAGTCTCACTCAGTAGAAGAAAAAAATACCGAGACGTGAGTTTTTGAGGTCATTTTTTGGTTTTTTTATGAACTAATTCTGAACTCCACACACTTTAAACAGTCTTTCTTGCAGGGATGAATCTTGGCTTAATTTCTCCCAAACGTGTGAGTGTCAGCCTACCTTTGTGATGTGGACACAGTTTCTTGTTCTGTGACTCTGTAAATACACTATGGGGAATGGTAAGGCTTTGATACAATCATACAAAGTCCTGCAAAGTTTTTTGGAGAGGAAGCCTAAGTAGTGCCTTATCCCACTTTATTGTCATGGATGTCCAGCCAAAGTATGTGCAAAATATGAATGTGAATATGTGAAATCCACATTTTCAAATTTTAAGCTGTGAATCAGTGCCATAAAACAAGGTGTTTTTTAAAACAGAAAAGTTTAGCTGTCCTGCAAAATTATGTAGACTTTTACAATTACTAAATACAGTATTTTTACAATTACTAAATACAGTAAATGCTCTACTATTTCTGTTTTTTTAGAGGAACTACCTTTTGATGGAAGAGCTCTGTTGCTCTTACTCTGGTGAGTCAGGCTTGATCAGGAGAATGAAGGGAGGCATAATGCAGATAGTAATTCCTTTTCCATGTAGCCAAAAGGACTTCCTAAGTTCAAAATATGTTCCATGCAGATTAGAAAATTGCTACCGATAACTGACCAGAAAGAGAACAGGAGAATCAGAATGTGCAGTATGTATTTACACCTATGAATTCATCATCTTTCTTGTCCCCACTCTTTATATCCTTGTTGCAAACCTTGTGCTATGCAACTTCTGTTTGAATGCGCCGCACCAGTGCAAACACACTCATACTACAAACTTCCACATTAGAACTGCTCCCAGTTGTGAATGAGTTGTGCAGGCATGGTGTCAAAAATAAGTCAGGTTTCAGGAGTTCTATTTTGTGTCAGGAATGTGGTGTTGGGCTCTGACATCACCAAATGAAGCTGTGAGATGGATCCATTGCTCCATGACAGAGGCTATGGAGGGTGCTTTCCAGAGGGAAAACATCTGGGGTAGTGCAAATTGCTGAAGTTCCTGAGGTGTTTGGTGGTATTGTCTCAGGTACATATCAAGAACCTGGTCTTGGTTTAGGGTTTGGTGTTTTCTTTTTTATTCCATTCCTACTTTTCTTTTAAGAATGTCAGATACTACTCTGGACTAGGCTGTTATTTCACAGTCCCAAGGTCAGCATACTCACTCTGCCCGAGACCATGGCAAAAATATAGAATAGTTTTCTGAGAAGTGCTAGAAGCTGTATAGTTTGGGACATTTGAGAGGATGCTGGAGAAAATAATGTTAAATAAAGAAAAAAAATCATGATATTTTGCAGGGAGATGAACGATGTCACCAAGTAAGTTTCTTCTAGATCCTAGAATCACAGAATCATAGAATGTACCTTTTTTGATTCTTTGAGCTAGAGAACAGGATCAGAAACCAAGATAATAATGTAGATCTTTCAAAAAAGGAAGTATCTTTTTTGGTTCCAGCAATATTGAAGAAGATTGAAGAAGGAGAAACTGTTAATTGTTGCTATCATTGTTTTTTAACTGAAATCACATATTGTAGCTAGCAAGAAGCTTATGTAACACTGTCTAAATTGTCTTTGTGCTTAGAAAAGGTCATAAGTAAATGACTTTGGAGCTTATTCAGTGGAAGAACAGGACAATTTCCGTATTTCATTATATAACCAGTTTAAGTCCATTGAGGTCAGCAGAGTTACTTGGGATTTACAGTATCACAGAATCATAGAATCATAGAATTCTTTGGTTTGGAAGGGACCTTAAAAATCATCTAGTTCCTGCCATGGGCACGGACACCTTCCACTAGACCAGGTTGCTCAAAGCCCCATCCAACCTGGCCTTGAACTCTTCCACGGGTGGGGAATACACAACTTCTTTGGGCAACCTGTTCCACTGCCTCACCACCTTCATTGTGAAGAATTTCTTCCTTACATCTAACCTAAATTTACCCTCTTTCAGTTTAAAGGCATTACCCCTTGTCCTATCACTACATGCCCTTGTAAAAAGTCCCTCTCCAGCTTTTGTGTGGGCCCCCTTGAGGTACTGGGAGGCTGCTATAAAGTCACCCTGGAGCCTTCTCTTCTCAGCCTGTCTTCATAAGAGAGGTGCTCCAGCCCTCTGATCATCTTAGTGGCTCTCCTCTGGACTTGCTCCAGCAGCTGCATGTCCTTCTTATGTTGGGGACCCCAGAGCTGAATGCACTACAGAGTCTCACCATTCAATGCTGAATGCAGGTGGAGTCTCACCAGAGCGGAGCAGAGGGGCAGAATTACCTCCCTCGATCTGCTGGCCACAATTCCTTTGATGCAGCCCAGGATGCAGTTGGCTTTCTGGGCTGCAAGCACACATTGCTGGGTCATGTTGAGCTTCTCATCAACCAACACCCCCAAGTCCTTCTCCTCAGGGCTGCTCTCAATCCATTCTCCACCCAGCCTGTACTTGTGTTTGGGATTGCCCCAACCTATGTGCAGGACCTTACACTTGGCCTTCTTGAACTTCATGAGGTTTGCATGGGCCCACTTCTCGAGCCTGTCCAGGTGCCTCTGGATGGCATCCCTTCCCTCCAGCATGTCGACCACACCACACAGCTTGGTGTGGTCAGCAAACTTGCTGAGGGTGCACTCAATCCCACTGTCCATGTCACCGACAAAGGTGTTAAACATCTTCAGTCCCAATACCGATCCCTGAGGAACACCACTCATCACTGGTCTTCACTTGGACATTAAGCCGTTGACTGCAACTCTTTGAGTGTGACCACTCAGCCAATTCCTTATCCACCAAGTAGTCCATCTGTTAGATCCATGTCTCTCCAATTTAGAGACAAGGATGTCATGTGGGACAGTGTCAAATGCTTTGCACAAGTCCAAGTCGATGATGTCAGTCGTTCTTCCCTTATCCAACACTGTAACCCTGTTGTAGAAGGCCACCAAATTTGTCAGGCACGATTTGCCCTTAGTGAAGCCGTGTTGGCTGTCATCAATCACCTCGTTATTTCCCATGTGCCTTAGCACAGTTTCCAGGCGGATCTGCTCCATGATCTTCCTGAGCACAGAGGTGAGTCTGTGACTGGCCTGTAGTTCCCTGGGTCTTCCTTTTTTCCCTTTTTAAAAATGGGGGTTATGTTTCCCCTTTTCCAGTCAAGGGGAACTTCATTGTAAAGTATGTGCAGAGTATGGCTCCATGATTTTAACTGTGCATTATTTCCACTGTGCAGATATTACATGTTCGTCTCCACTTGCATAGAATAATTTTAAAGAAAAAACTCAGTGTGCAAAACCATAAAGCAATAGCTATAGGACAAAAAGTGAAAAGTTGAACACTGTTTAATATACAAAATGTTTTCTAGTGTTTCTAAAACAGTCTATAAAACTAGTGAATATTTTATGTAGGGATTACAGTGACTGATTGTGGTGGGTTGACCCTGGCTGGATGCCAGGTGCCCACCAAAGCCTCTCCCTCCTCTCCTCCGATGGACAGGGGGGAGAAAGTATAACAAGAAGTTTGTGGGTTGAGATAAGGACAGGGAGAGATCATTCAGCAATTGCCATGACGAGCAAATTGACTTGGGGGAAATTAGTTTAATTTATTACCAATCAAATCAGAGTAGGGTAATGAGAAATAAAAAATAAATCTTAAAACCCCTTATCCTCTCTCTTCTTCCTGGGCATAACTTCACTCCCAATTTCTCTCCCTCTTCCCCCAGAGGAGCTCAGGGGGATGGGGAATGGGGTTGTGGTCAGTTCATCACAGGCTGTCTCTGCCGCTCCTTCCTCCTCAGGGGGAGGCT
>NW_010521441.1:0-20286 GCF_000687285.1 Phaethon lepturus | reverse complement strand
CCGTGGCTGATGGGCTCGGCCTTGGCCAGTGGCGGGTCTGACTTGTAGCCGGCTGGTGTTGGCTCTGTCGGACACAGGGGAAGCTTCTGGCAGCTTCTCACAGAAGCCACCCCTGCAGCCCCCCCAACAAAAAAATACTTGTCACACAAACCCAATACACTAGTTTTGTATGTAGGACATTTTAGAACAGGATTTTAAAGTACAGCCTTGCTGTCTTTATAGTTGTGTTTATCTTCTTGATCCATTATATATTTTTGTGATCTGTCATCAAAGACATAAATCCTTTGGAGAAGGAGCAGCTCTCCAGAGGAGCCTGGTTTATTAAGCTTCTTTTGGGCTAGTTTAGACCTCTGGGTTTGTTTCATGTATTTTTTGTCACTCAGAAAACAGAGAGCACTTTCACCATCTCAGATCACACAGATGAATCGGTAAGGCCCTTTGCTTCAGGATGTAAATGTGTCATCAGCAATGCTGGGGCAGCAGGAGGGGAAGACTTTCAGCACGAGTGGTCTGTCTGTTTCCTGAAGCAGCCAAGTGTGAAATGTTTGAACCTGTAAAACAAATCCTGCACTTCTATATAATTGCTTATGAAGATTACAGTAAAAGGTGAGACTTGAATAGAGAAAAAAATCAAACCCCAGAAGTAATAGAATAGAAATCACATTTGGGTTCACAAGGTTTATATGCAGGTCTAGGTCAAAACTTTCACAGAAGTCCCTGGATTTAGATCGTAAGCCTGAAGTCATTTCAGTACTAAGAGGAATGATGTAAAATAGAGAATAGGGGAAAGAAAACCAGAAAGCTACTGGTGGAAGGTAGACGTAGCCCATCTAAAACAATGCATCGCTCCTGGGGTTCCTGTGTGGCTTTTTCTAAATGGGACCTATCGAGACTTACCACTACTGAGCAGACTGCTGTGCACTTTCTGCAGCTGGGACTCTTTTCACTGCTTTGTGCACAAAAAGCGCTCTGAACCTGGCCCTGGAAGTAAAAGATAAAATGACAGGAAGGTTTTGTTCAGTGCTCTTGTTTTGGGGGATTCATTAGGCTGTGCAAAATTCAAAGGGGTGGGTTTTCCTGTTTCTTTTCTAATGATAATTTTTATGGTGTGCAAACACGGGAGGTGCACATACCCGCAGTCCTTTTTCCTGCAGAAGCATCATGGAGCAGACAGATAAAATGATATAGCTAATTAATTTAGGAATGTTATTTAAAGGTAAAGAGTTGAACAACATGAGTGACTGTGAAATTCACTGCCAAATACAACAGCTTTTGTGAGCGCTCTAAATAATCGTAAACGTGTTTGTATAAAATCTCTTCTGTTTGTATGTTTTGCTATCTTGCTATAAATTAAAAAATGCCCTTCATCCCAGGAAAACTGGGTGTGATAATCACTTTTTGAGCCAGACCGTGTCTGGTTCAGAAGACAAGGTGCAGCTGCGCTGCCTCAGGAGGAAAGGACGGTGGTCCCAGGCATTTCCTGGCCCAGGAGGAGTATGGCTGCTGCTCGAAGGGTAAAGCTTGTACCTCTGGCTGGACACCCTGCTGCTTTGCGGTGGCTCTCTGCCAGGCAGCAGGAGCAGCACTCGCCTGCTTTCTCGCAGGGCTCTCCGGCAGAAGGCTGCCTGACGCGCCGGCGCTGGGGCTTTCTGCAGCAAGATGTCCATTTCGCTTGCCAGTTCAGCAAGGAAGGAAGTGGGGAGGCAGCCTGGCTCAGAGGCGACTTCACACGTGCTGTGGCTCGCTGCCTGCCGGCCCGACGGGCTGCCAGGCCACCCCAGCTCCGGGGGGTCCCCAGGCAGGGCAGGGGGCGACTGCACCCCCAAGGGATGAGCCCGGAGAGGCAGCTGCAGGGAAGCTTTGGGGCCGGGGACTTTGCTAGACAAGCCCCTGTGGAGCCAGCGTTCCCAGGCCAGTGGGCCGCTCAGGGAAGAGGTTATCTGTCTGGAGACCCAGGGATCCGCCTGTCTCAACTGAGAACAAGGCCGCATTTAAACTGACCTTGATTTATTCCCCCAGGGAAAAAAATTCTTATCCCACAGATGTTAGGCATCAATAAAGGCACAAATAACACTAATCTAGGAATGGGGGTGGGACATTCACGCTTCTCTTCTCTAAGCTTAGTCTAGTCCTATGCACGCAATGATTTCTATCAGTTCCTCGATAACCCATCATTATGAATTACCCAGTCATTTGTTGATTTGGGATGTATGTGGTGATTCCTCTGGTAAAGCGAGCCAAGAGAATTCATATTTGACAACAAGTTTCTGAATAACTGGAGATGGAGTGTCATTAGAGATGCGTATTCAGATTGTAAAATGGGTAGATAGATACATTTTTTAAAATCTTATTTTATTGGGCTTAATACTGTACTGGCAGTGCTGATGTAGCTTGTGGAAATCAGTTTACATTTCATGTAAATGTCTGAGTGAGAGATTTGTTGACAGTGATTCTTTGTTTTAATTCCAAGAATGTCAATCTACATAGTATATGAAATTTACTGAAAACAAACTAAGTCGTGACACCATCAGACACTTGGGTCTTGTCAGCGTGTTCTCGTAGCAGGGCTGGGTATAGTGTGGAGAACATGACCAGAGCAGCTGGTTTCCATCAAATGGCACCATGACGGTATAAAGAAAGGTAAAGTGGGCCCTGCTGGCTCTGTCGTTTATGCTCTGCAGGCCAGCTGATGTAATGTTCTCTGATGGATCTCCCTTCCTTTCTGCAGTGTCCTGGGGGACTGCGCTGCAGTTGCCTATTCATGCTGTACTTGAAGGATATTCTAAGTGAATGGAAGTGCACCATCCAAAAAGGCAGCGGTGCCAGCTTTCTTTTAATGTTCCTGTGGAGAGTTCTAGGGGTAAAAAAAAATCAAGTCTGGAGTCTGTTACCTATTAAGTAATTGTTACCTCACAGACATGACAATGTTGACATAAGGTGTTGTGATGCAATGGGTTTTGCAAAATGATGCCCTCTATCCACTGGAAATCAGACTAAGGTTATATACACCTCTCTTTATAGACCGGTGTCTGTATGTCAGTGGCAACACTTTTTGTTCGGTGACCTGGAACCTGATTTGTAACTGCATTTGTCTGGTTTTATGTTCATGTGCATCCTTTGTGTTTTTTAGTATGCTAGCACTGATGTCAACGTGCTTCATGAAGCAAGCACCTTGATTAATTTGGGTTTGTGTAAATATTTATCTCTTCCCAGTTATTTTTTCCAGATAACAACATTTTCTTGCTCGTCTGAAATAAAAACTTGCCAAGTGCCTCACGCTCTGGTGCTCTGATGCCAAATTAGTACAGCTTTAACTCTCCCACAGAAACATTTTTGTGCAGCAGTGTTCTTGTGCACATTTAAAACTGCATAGTAAATACAGTGTTCAGAGACTACTAGAATCTATTTAGTAAAAATGTCATGAAAAAATGTAAAGATTAAACAATTATATTTAATTTAAGAGCCAAAGCCATGCCTCACATGATTTACCAGAAAAATTTTGTGTGACAAAAACCTCATACATAATGATAAACTGTAATAATGATATAAAAGAAAGAAAGAAGCTTTTCCTCTTTCCTAAAAGAAATACAGTAACAATTTCTAGAACTCAAATCCTTGATAGCCTCTGCTTAAGTTCAGTCTTCTTTAAGAGCTGCAAAAAAACTCATTAAATCCCTCCCTCTCCTTCCCTGATATCTTGAAAGCGTGCAGGAAACAGTTTTTAGGTATATTGTAGATCATTTTTCTATAGCCATATAATTATTATTTTTTATAGAATCTGCAAATGGCTAAAATGTGAATTCCTTTTTAATATACATTGCCAGCAATTATAAAGTTAAATACAGATGCTGTAAGTAACATTTATAACATTATATTTGGGCAGGAGTGTTGATCTGCTGGAGGGTAGGAGGGCTCTGCAGAGGGATCTGGACAGGCTGGATCGATGGGCAGAGGCCAACTGTATGAGGTTTAATAAGGCCAAGTGCAGGGTCCTGCACTTGGGTCACAACAACCCCATGCAACGCTACAGGCTTGGGGAGGAGTGGCTGGAGAGCAGCCCGGCGGAAAGGGACCTGGGGGTGCTGGTTGACAGGTGTGGGACATGAGCCGTCAGTGTGCCCAGGTGGCCAAGAACGCCAACAGTGTCCTGGCCTGTATCAGGAATAGTGTGGCCAGCAGGAGTAGGGAAGTGATCGTGCCCCTGTACTCAGCACTGGTGAGGCCGCACCTTGAATCCTGTGTTCAGTTTTGGGCCCCTCACCACAAGAAGGATGTTGAGGTGCTGGAGCGTGTCGAGAGAAGGGCAACGAAGCTGGTGAGGGGTCTGGAGCACAAGTCTTATGAGGAGCGGCTGAGGGAACTGGGGTTGTTTAGTCTGGAGAAGAGGAGGCTGAGGGGAGACCTTATCGCTCTCTACAACTACCTGAAAGGGGGTTGTGGTGAGGTGGGTGTTGGTCTTTTCTCCCAAGTAACTAGCGACAGAACGAGAGGAAATGGCCTTAAGTTGCACCAGGGGAGGTTTAGACTGAGTATTAGGCAAAATTCTTTCCTGAGAGAGTGGTTGAGCATTGGACCAGGCTGCCCAGGGAGGTGGTGGAGTCACCATCACTGGAAGTGTTCAAAAAACGTGCAGACGTGGCACTTCAGGATACAGTTTAGTGGGCATGGTGGTGTTGGATTGATGGTTGGACTTGATCTTAAAGATCTTTTCCAACCTTAATGATTCTGTCATTCTATGATTTTATAATGGACGGTCCTGCAAAAAGAGCAAAACTTTGAGTGCCACCTTAGTTGGCTGGTTATATTCCCCATTTTTCCTATGTAAATAGGAAGAAAATAAGAAAGCATAGGGCATAAATGCTCAGCGTGTCTTTTAGGCAGCAACTTACAACCTAATTGCATGAAGAATGATATGCAAAAGAGCATTACACAGCACATCAGTCAGAAGAGTGTCATCCTCACTATATAGCTTAAGGCAGGGAGATTACAACTGTCTTGTGCCTTGGCCAATCTCTTTTTATTTGGCCTCTGGCTTGAAAGAGGTATGAATGCTAGATTAGAAATCCAGTGTATTACATGCTTTTGTGAGTAAGCCTGGTTAGTTTTAAATTACTTGTGTTCCGTGGCTTATTCATGTTCTGTATGTCCTCAGATGGTTACCTAAAAGCCATTGCAAGGAGGGGAGCTGTGGACCCCTATGCACTTGTCAGCTTGTGAGGGAATCTGCGGCAGGCAGAGTTCAGAGTTGGCTCTGCTCCCCTCACGGTGCCGGGCTGCGCACACAGTGGTCAGGTACAGACAAAGCATTTGGGATATGGACTGGTCTGTGAATTACATTTTAAAAGGTTGCATGGTGCTTCAGCTGGGAAAAGGTTTGCTGTCTCTCTAGAGAGGACACTGATCAAGACAGAGAGAAAAATGTTTTCTGGTGAAGTCTGTAAGTGATAAAAAACCTGGTGAAATGGTAAGTGAATGCAATGCCTTAGAGGTGTGCCTACACAAAAAGCCTGTGTTGGCTCCTTGGGGTCCAGTCAGACACAGACTGTGGACACCACTCTCAAGTGAGGTTATAAAAAACTGGGGAACTTCTGGTCCAGACGACACACTGCTTTCTAGCCTGTTGACTATATCTTCTTTCTGCAGGCTACAAAGCTGCATCTAAACGCAAATCCCTCAGAGCAATTAGATTTTTCCACACAACCTGAAAACAAGCATTCCAGCTTGCTGTCCTATGCAGAAAACTGTATATTTCTGAAAAAAACCCCAGCTGGGTTGCTGGGACTTTGCTGTTAGGAAGGTTTTCACTGGTGTGCACAGAAAATCTGGAGCCTGTCACACTCAGTGCCCATACTCTGTTTTATAGCAGGGTTTTTTTTTTCCTTCAGCCAGTGCTGGGAACACTGACATTCACCCAGTGTGATTCCTCTGTGCTGAATTCCTCTAAGTTGAATGACTAACAAGAGACCAAGGAACACTCTGAAGATATCTTTTCATTGCTAGTGCTCAGATTTTCCATTCATTGCCAAGACACAGCATCCATTTCCAGCAGTAAATGTCATGCACACAATAGCTCTGCTGTCGGTGTGAAAACCTAGCTTAACTAGAGGAGGAGGCATAAAAGATCAGAGCACATCCTCTGGGTGCAAAACTGTACAGTCCATAATATGTCTCATACTGGCAATTCAAAATAGATTGATTAGACAGGGTTGTATCCTAAGGCTTCATTGTCTGCCTGCATCAAACATTACTTTTTTTTACCTGAACGATCTTTACATGTCTAGGCACTAAAACCGATTATAATCCTCCCTTGGCCAAAAGAAGGCAGCATTTGAAGGAAGGTTTGAAGATCTGACTACACATGGTCTTCATCTGGGTGAACAGTGGTTGGGTGAACATTAGGAGATACTGGGGCTGTTTGTCTTTATCCAGCCTGGAGCAGACAGAGGTCATGTTTAAGCAAGCAGGAGATATGAGGGACAGCAAGAAAAGATGGTATAGGGCAAAAGAAAGCAGAGCCAGCAATGTCTCAGTGCAAGGCAGAGTTAAAAAACAAATACAAGGGAATGTGTTCGAGGTCAGACTCTGAATCTGGAGCCAGACTCAAATCAAAATCTGAATCTTCTGCCTTGTAGTTTGACCTTCACTGTGTAGTCTGTAAATTGATTTAAAAGGAGTATAATTTCTCAGTGCAGAAGTGTTTCAAGTATATGAGAATATTCTCCAGCTTTATATAGTAAACCATGACAGGGACACATAAAATCTGATTTGAAAAATAATATAGCGTGCAATGAATAAATGATATGCTCTGACATTTGGTGCTGTTTGTGAGATATATTTGTGCACTATTTCTAGTGCAGTGTAGGCTTAAATAGCCAAGTGGTGTTTATAGGAGATGGGCTGCTGCATTCCTTTGCAGTTTGCTAATATGTGCTAGTCTACTGAAGTAAGCCAGCCCTGCACTGAATAAACATGTGGGACTCTGTTCCTCTATAGGATGATGAAACCATCATAACTTCATTGGAGATCTATGCATATATCATGTCTTAAATTGTAAAAAAAGAAAACAGAATTTAAACTAATTGACGATGCTCTTCGGATACATGCTTAGCCTCTGTATATGCCTTAGTTTACCTAGTTGAAACTTGAATTGAAAATAACCCACAGCTGGAAAATCTTTGTGATGGACACTGTAAAATTCCAGCAAGATGGTTGTGAAGCATAGCTTGTTCTTGTAAAACACTTTAGGATCTTTGTTGTAAATGTGCTTAGACCATAAATGTTATTAATTGTTTGTTTTACTGTTGTTCCGTACTTTTAGTGTTGCATCATTACATTAAGAAATGGAGGCATGTCATTTTGACTGGATTACCATGGAAAACATTGTTTTGTACAGTCCTCCAGCTGGAGCACAGAAACATGAGTTCTCTTGTACTGGTGAATATACTAGAGAGATGAGGATACCAAGCTGTGTAGTGCCACCACCAAAGTAGAAGAAGTAGGGAAAAAATAAACTTTTATAACTGGAATGATATTTGGTCACTGGAAAAAAATAAAGCTAAGACAAAGGGGCAAGTGCTAATGAGTCTTCCTCCTCAAGATAATTTTGGCTTGTTACAAAGTGATTCTAAATCCAAAGTACTTTGGGAGGTTGTGAGAAAGATTTGAATTTGAATATAGATTCTGCTCTCAGGTTTACAGTGGTTCTCTTTCTCTACAGTGACCTGAACAACCCCCCAAAAAACAATTCTGAACTTTTCTAGATGTAGTTGGTGCAGTGTTAGGAGGTATCAGGCTTTATTCAGAATGTGCTTTCAGTCTCCAAAAAGTCAAATCCCTTCTACTTTAGGAAAGTGCTGAGCCAAAGTCCCTGATCCTTTCTTCCTGGATCTTGCTTGGGCAGTAGCTAAGTGAAAAGCTTCACCCAGTTCTGCTGAAGCAACCCCCTCATACCCTTTTACTGAGAATCATTTTAGCTGAGATTATTGCTGTGATGAGTTAATTAAGCCAGATCAAAGCATACAGAGAGCCAAGGCATGATTTTCACATGTAGGATCTAGGTCTTGAGATGGAAAATGTTGACATGTGGTACTGTCTTGACACTTGGAAATATATAATTGTGCTTGAACACTGTTTCAGTATGGAGGGGGACTCTGTAAGTAGAATTGCAAACCTCTGGAAGTGGATTTCTAATGGAAACAACAGATCATGAACAAGGTAACGAAAGTAGCTGCTTGACTGATTATATGAATGCCCAGAAGGAAATATGTCCATCCCATTTTTTACATAGCTTTCTATTGTATCTCTCTCTCGTTTAACAATGATCCGTATACAAGGAAGGGTAAGGACAATGCAAATTAGAGGAGGGAAATAATTGCCTTTGAGCAATGTCCTTTTGCTTTCAGGCTAGCTGGGATTGTTTTCCCTCTTTCTTAGAAACCCCTATGTATAGCTAGTGAGCAGAGTTGGCTGCTTGGTTTGAATTTCTCTTTGTCTGTTTACTGTGACAAAAAAGACCTCGGCTTGCAGGCAAAGTGCAAAGCACTGAGCAAGGATGTGTTCTGAAGGACAGGAACAGCTGAGCCTCCTGGAGGCTGTACAGTTTGCTGACTAGTGTGGTCTCCAGGCCGATTTTGTGTACAGATATATGTATGTGATTTATCTGCATATCAGTCTTATAAGTTATTCCAAAGAGGAATCAGTATAATGCTACTCTCCAAACTTCCCTCTCCAAGACGAAGAAATTGTCTCTCCAAAACTGCATGTTATCAGAGGTTTCTTCTCGCCCTTTCTCTCCTTTCTTTCTTGCTTCCTTCCTTCCCCTTCCCTTTCTTTCCTTCTTTCCTTCTCTCTTCCTTTCTTTCTTTTACTTTTTCTTTCATTTTGTCTTTTTCTTTCCTTCTCTTCCTTTTTTCTTTCACTTTCTTTCCAAGTCTCTCTCTCTAAGTCTCTCTGCTTCTTTGTCTCTCATTTTTTGCCTTCTACCTCATTCTCTCCGCCTTCTCTTGTTCTGTCTCATTCTTCCTCTCATTCTGTTTTTTAATCTCTTTCTGAAAGTCACTACATTCCTATGGCAGAGACAAATAACCTTTATGTTTTGTTTACTGCTTTCTGAAACACTTTGTCTGAAGAGAGCTCATGATCTACATGCATATCCTGCTGATGGGTCTTTTGACCCTATGTGAATTTAGCAAATCAGTCATCAGCTTCATTTGGAACAGGATTGGGCCCCCAAGATGGGTTTCAGTACTGACTGCCCAGACTTCATGAAAGCAAACAAGAAAAGAAAAACTCATCAATCTACTTATTTGTCTGCCTAAAACTTTTACATCAAAGAAAGCTTGAACAGTTTCTGAACTGAAGAGTTTTTGAGGAGAACATGAAAACTTTAGAAGCTGATTCTGGCACATTTCTGAAAAGCCATTCCTTCATAGTACAGATACATGTTTCTTTGTAGCATCCGGAAAATTATATTTGACTGGTGCTATTGAGAACTGACAGTGCACTTCATGCTGTTTGAGAGGCAAATGAAAATTCAGGGCCTCCTACCAGGAGCCTGTTTCTTATTTCTGAAAACCTAACTATGCCTCAATTGTGGTCTGGAAGTTAACGTTATTTCAGAATTGTCATCTTAATTCTCATCATTCCTATTCTGCAGATGTGGAAAATCACCCTCTTTACTATATTGCCCATTACTTTTTTCATTACCATCTGCTAAGGTTCCAAAATCTGTTATGAGCTCACTGCTAATTTCAACTTCCTTTCCTTTTTTGGGGGGAAAAGCCCCAACAACCCACAACAGGAAAACAACCCTTCTGTATAGCTACTGAACATCTTACCCTGCTGTAATAAAGAACTCGTTTCAGAGACAGAAGTCAATACTTCTGCTTAGGTCAGCCAACAGGAATTGTCTTTTCTTGGGTACATCCTATACTCGTCTCTTCTTTCCAAGGGAAAGCAGTTTTCACTAGGCAAGCTGATACTCTGCCAGCCGGAAAAACCTGTGGTGTTTGAAAAAGTAAAGCTGTCTTTAATAAAAACCTCTTTTCTAGCAAAACTGTTCTGTTAGCAAGCTACGTAGTATTAAATTGTTCAGAAAATAGTATTTAACAGTATTATGAATTATGAACAGTAATTTTCTAAAAAGTGCATTAAATTTTGTCTGTTCTTTGTCACTTTTACTAATAGCTATGCACAGCATAGAAGTAATTGGACTATTTGGATTCTCCATGTATATTTTTAAAGGAATTTAATGTAAATGATAGACTTGAAACTGATTTGTAATAATGACATCACTGTTACAACAAAATCAATTTTTAGCGAAACCTCAGCTTACTAAGCTATGAATAAACAATTCTATGGGTAGTAAGTACATTTAACATTGTCTAACAGGGAAGCATTAAAACTGGAGAGCCCTGAACTCCTGTGTGCCCAGTTTTCATCACCTTTGAAAAGGCTATAGCGGGACACACTCCCATCGTTTTGGAAGTGATGTCTGAAAGCGCGAGGCAGAATAAGAGTGAAAGATTTTGAGGAGGGGCTATATACCATGAAGGCCTGGAGGGACAGATATTTTACACCATCTCTTTGAAAGCCTCAACATGCACATGTATTATCACGAATAACTCTTATGATGCGTTCGCCAGTTATTTCTGCAGATACTTGCAACCCACTAAATGAGTTGCCTACTCATCTGCAGTAGTTGAACAGGACTGAAGCTGTTGGCAGTGCCTGCACCAAAGCTGAACTATGATGACAGGATTTGTGTCGTGCGTGCTGAACGGGGGCAGACCTGCATCACGCTCATTTCTCGTCCAGCAAATGCTACTTCCCGTCCCCGTGACATGTTCACAGGGGCAGGTCTCTCTCTTTTCTGTGCTGAGCAGTAAGCCCAGCTAAGTCTGACACTCTTCTGTTAAATTTGTAAGTGTGATCGACCGTCAAATCTCAGGAAATTCTATGGAGCTAGCTTTGTATATAAAAATAGAGCTGATGAGAGTGGGTGGGGGAAGAGTACATTCAGAAATCTGGCTTTTTGTTCTTTGCCAAACAGTCTCACGTGCTCTCAGGCAGATTTTGCAGAGAGCTCACCATATGGGAAGACCAGGGCTTGGGAAAACCCGACCCCAAGTTCCTTGAAAAATGTGGTCTTCTGGGATGGTAAACTGTGTGATTAAGTTGCACAACTAATAATTGGATAATTTGTTCTGTGTTCCTAACTGTGCGTATTTGTCCTGTATATAATCATTAGAGTCGGTGCGGAGGTCCAGTCAACCAATGGGTTACTTTCCAAGCCTTTGCAAGTGGGTTCGAGGAACCTGCAAGTGCATCAAGCAGCGCTTCCCCACAGACCAGAGCCACAGGGACCCCGAGCCCCTGTTCTCTTCCGCACTGAACTATTAACTCTTGTATCTGCCCTTTTTTTGGTAAATCCGACCATAGCACATCAGGGAGCTTGTACGTCTGTATTGTGCTGCTCTGCATGGAAATACCATCAGGCAGGGAGGACCTGCTGTATGAACCCCGTGCCACGTGCTGTGGAAATGTTTGAAGTGGCTGAGGTCCAGGGGCAGTAAAACCCTCTATTGCAGTCACTACTTGGGATGGCAGAAAGGATTTCTGTAACCAGCTGTAGATATGGTTTATCAGGACTCTGCAAGACAGTCTGTGTCAGTGACTGCTCGCTTGTATTTTAAATGAGTGAATCTTTAGCAAACTAGTCTCTTACCATATGGTCTTGTTTGAGTACCTGTATATACTTCATGCAAAATTATATTTTAAAATCATATGAAATATTATGCTAAAAACCCCTATGAGGGAAAACTAGGGACTTCGTTAGATAAAGAAACACAACTCAAAGCCTCTGAAACTAGATAGTCAGATCTGTTTGATCCAATTTGGCTCACAAATTGACTAGCCCAGTGGATGTTACTGTGTTTACCAACTTGTCTGCTTTTTTAAAAGAAGGAACTAAACTGCCAACGTTTTCATCTGTGTTCATCCAAATTTGAATTTGCAATGGGTCATGTTTTGTTTGTGATGGTGAGCTTCAAGAGGGTTATCTGAGGGAAAAAAAATGTTGATAATTCATCTGAATTTTAGAACTTTTTAGTGCTTCAGAAATGATGTGGAAATCTTGCAAGGTTAAGCTTTGTTCTGAACATTCAGTGTGCCCCATGATGACATGATGACATTTTTTCTAGTGATTTTTAATGCTTCCATAGATGCAGTTTCAGCAATTAAAGCACGATGCAGCAAGTGCTAAATATAGACTCAAGTAAAATGATTGGTAGTTTTTGTTTTGCACGAAGTTTTTTCTTATCTCGGTGCAAGGCAGACTGGTTTACTTAAATTGAAATATATAAGCTCAAGGATGTATAGCACAGAGTAGACATTATTGTTTGATTATGTTCTGCTTTTAGAGTTTGTTATCTACTTCTATGGTTTTAGTTCTTTCAGATTACTTTCAAAGTCTATTAGAGTCAACTTTCATGGGTCACATTTATGCTTTAAACTTATGTGTTCTTGCATATTGGTAACATCTGAAAGCACTAACATATAAATGCAGCAAATGTTGTGTTTTTGGAATATGTTATTAAATTTAATATTTTTTAAATTAGTTCCTGCATTCTACCCTTAATACAATGCAAAATGCATGTTTTTCTTCTGTTTTCAATCCAAATTGTGTTAGTTTATCCTTGCAGCAATTATTTTCAAACATAGACCTGCAAGAGAAGTAATATTTGCATGCATTTAAAGATACTTTATTACAGCGGTCTCTTTCCTTTTAATTTCTTTCTCATTTTTCTGTTCTATCTTTCAACCATAGTGGCTGTGCTAAGTAAAGATCTTGTCATGGTGACTGCTGAGGATGCATCACAGCAGGGCCAACATTGTGAAACGTTCATGTAATGTCAGCTCAGTGGTGACCTCCAGCAAGGACTTCCATGAATGAATTGACTTCACAGAGCGTTCGCTGGAGTGGTTTGCAGATGAGAGTCTTGTGTATGACTGCCTCTCGCATGTTCTTCATGCCTTTTTGTTGCTGTCCATTTTACCTTCCTGCACCGCTTGTCATGTTCTGTTTCAGTATATTTGTTGGTTTTTGTAATTTCCACATTGAGAGCGTAGACATAAAGTTGTTTTATAAGGATGCCGCCAGTTCCGAACTTTCAGACAGGCTATTTATCGCTTCCCATTAATGCATTTTGATTGGGTTGTTCACGCTACTCACCTTGTGAATAGATTTCAATCAGTCTTCCTTCAGAAGCTGGGAGAACATTCCCATGTTCTGGATCGAGCTTCTGATGCTTGGCTCAGAAGACAGTAATGATGAAAACAAAATGGGCAAAATACAAAGCATATTTGTACCGTACTGTCCTGCATTAACCAGAAAATTGGAATTATGATTCTTCAATTTAATTTTAATTGATTTAATGAGATAATCTTGTTTGAGGTATTAGAATGGTACACTGGTGTACTACATGATGTGCAGTTCTTAAACCATGGGATTCATAAATTAGTGGGACAGTCCCCAACAATTTAAGCAGCAATACTTGAACGTTTATGCTTCTTTTATTTATGTACATTTAAAGCTACATGCTCACTTAGAAGCTCAATTTCTTGTTGCTTTCTCTGTGACCAAGGATCAGGTTGCATGCTTACTAAAAAGCCACTCAAGCAATGAGTCACTCAAGCAATGCGTTAAAAGTAGAATGCTAGAGAACAATCTTACAGGCAAGACAGAGTTGCAAAGTTACTTTTAATAAACACTCTCGTCTGTGTTAATTTTAAGTCAAAAGCAAAACAGCCTAAGGATACTGTGGTGGATTCATACATATGTCATATACTAACCCTGAGGTCCCATGAAACAAATCTGATGGGCACTGTGGTCTGTACACACTAGTACAGTCCCCTTGTTGCATTTCAGGCATTTTCTGCCTCTTTTGGTCAACTGGGCTTGTCAAAAAACGTGTGTGCTAATATATATGTTTATCAGTTTAATGTGAGAACGTTATTAAACAGACTGAAGGATATGAAGCACAAGATATAAGTAAGTTGTCTTTGGCAGACTCAGGCATAACAAAACTAGAGAGTGTTTTGTAAGGCTGCGGGTCCGGCACACTGGGAAGTCCCCAGCAGTGCCACGACCCATGGCTGCTGGCCCTCGTGCACTGTACAGGGAGTGGGCTGCTTCTGAGACATCTGCAGGGTGTGCTGGGTGGGTCCAAAAGTGTCTTTTTAAACTGGATTTTATTCTACCAGCATAGGATGCACAGTCATTTCAGGCATGAACCTCTCATTGATGAGAGAAAACGAGGTATTACAACACTGACACATTATTATAGTATATAGTAGTGAATTATTGTAGAATCAATGTCAGTGATTTTTGTAGAATAAAAGTCAATGGAGGAAAAAATGGGGCAGGGAGCTTCATGAAGTTAATTGTACTTATAGTTAAAGCATGAAATAAATTTTTCCATCCAACTTTTACATATGCGCATATGACAGCACTGAGCTGACTAAACTGAGCACTGGCATAACTCCATTGACTTTACTGAAATTTCATCCCTTTGCAGGAATACTGGGTTTGGCTCAAACACAAGTGACCAGATAATTTTCTGACTGGTAATGTTCATAGGTTGTATTTCTGACTTGGAGTAAGCAAACTACAATTTCAGGCTATAAGCAGATAATGATGGCCATTTGGAAGAAATTTCCATTTCCAAGTATACATACAATGTTGTGTTGCTGGCTGGCTGTGCTCTAGTGTGTTTGGCCTTCCTGTACACAATCACTTGTAGTTTTAAATTCTGTATTTCTCAGAAGTTACAGAATTCAGCAGGGATGTTTGTTGCAAAAGGAAAACAGGATTTATTCCTTTCTAAGTGGAAGTGGAGATGGAGCAGGGACCCTCACTGCACGGTCAGATCCTTTGTTTCAGTGACTGAATACAAGGGGCTTGCTTTTTGATTAACCTTTAAAGCAGGTAGGTTTTAAATAGGTCAAGGCTAATTTCTGTTTTGTGCTCCTAGTATAGCAGTTACTTCACATTTGAGGTGGAGTTTAACCTACATAAAGAAGCTCAAAAAATCTGAAAATTATTGTATAGCAATATCATCCAATGCTTTATCCTTCTGCACTCATTTGTCTGCATATAACACAAAGTCAAACAAGAATGCCTTGAAGTAAAATGTCAACTGTAAAAGCTCAAGCATC
Organism: Phaethon lepturus; assembly: GCF_000687285.1. NCBI lineage: Eukaryota > Metazoa > Chordata > Aves > Phaethontiformes > Phaethontidae > Phaethon > Phaethon lepturus. The sequence continues at coordinate 5,070 of NW_010521441.1, read as the reverse complement.
ACCAGTGGCAGTCGGATCAAAAACCTGAACTACAGCACTGCTGAGGCTTCTTAGGCTTTAGGCTAAGTTTTAACCCAGAAAAGTAAATACAGAAAGTTCAGTACTTTGACAATCCCAAATTGAAAGGGTTTTGGTATATCCATTTTGAAAGTGAATTGTGCCTGCCTGGTCTGATGACAGGTAGCACAGTTATCTCATGCCTTCATTTTCTTTATTTTGCTGGTCTTTCTCTCTGAAGAATACTAACGAGTACTATCAAGCACCAAATTACATTTTTTTATTAATTACTACAGAGAAGCCTCTAGGCTGCAACAGGTCTCACATATGACCTTCATCAGATGTTTCAGCATCATAATAGATGTAGAATATCACCAAGAGGTCTCAGTCCTCCCTCTCAAGAGGATTTATAGCTTGCTATCTCTTTTTATCTTAGACCTACTGGAAAAAACCCAGATGGATGCTCCTAAAATCAGACAGCATGTTCATAGAAAGTGAAAGTGACTTGAGCAGGCTTAAGAACATGAAAACTGGGGAGAAACTGTAAAAAGTCATGCAACGTGAGTAGGAGAAACAATTTTTTAAAAATATTTTTTTGATTATGTCCTGAAAGGAAGTTAGATATGTCAGTAAGTCCCACCAGGGCTAGGGGAAGAGGCTCGCTGCTCCAGTACAGGCAGTCTGTCTCTCAAATGTGTTAGGAGCCAACCTGGTTTGCCTGGGAGAAGGCAGCAGCCTGCCTGTGGCCTTTAGGTTTTAACATATTCTCTCCATCCCTTCCCAAGTCATTTGCATTTCCCCTTCTTTCCCGCTGGCTTTGGAAGAGGAGGGGATGGAGCAAAGGGAAGGTAGAACAGCAGAACTCAAAATTTTCCCCTTGAGAAAAACACACCTGGGAAATTCGTGATTATCTTCACAAGTTACTGGCTAGATGTCACTGGATCCCACTCCCTGCTTATGTTCTTCTTTCTGCGGTATCAGAGTTGATCTAAGCTTAAATCACTTAGACTTATTTTAAAATCATATAACCAAAAAAGAAGTGTGATGAACCAGTAATGAACCATGTAAAATCCCTGACTGCCAAAGTTTTTCTAGCAATGATGTAAATCAAAACATTTTCTGGTTGAGATTCTCAGGTGAAAATCTGATTCTGAAACCTGGAACATTAAGAATAATCTGAAATTTCAGGAGGCTGGTAATAAACCATAGCTATGGTAACAACAAGCTGCTTGGTTTCATTCTCTCTTGTGGTATAAGCTGTTACTGAAAATGCAGGGCAAAGCAGATTCAAATCGGTATCAATTTGTGTTCCATTGTGAAAGACATGCGCCCTCATTTCCTTGTAGAAAAGGCAAAAATAAACACATTGCATGCACCATGTTATTTCATGATGCCTGCTTTGCAGATCTCAGGTGACACAGTTTATTGCTAATGCTATATAGTGCATGCAATGTGCTTTTAGGGGAACATTTCAGCCTTTTGTAGGCCAACCTGCCCCTACCAGCAGGGTTGCAGTTTATCAGGTAAATTAATCTGTTCTTAATTATAGTGCCACCCAGCAGAGTTTAACATCTTGCTTTCTAACATACATGGTTATTTTTTGCAAAGCAGGAGGAATTGCTCTAAGGATTCTTAAAGGCTTCTTAGACTTTGCTAGGACACAGTGTTCAACTGAAAAAGTTGTGGGTGGAGGAAAAAGGATTTCTGTATTTAGTGAAGCAACTCAAGTTAACTGGAAATTTGTGATTTTAATTTCCAAGTCATTTACAATATAGATGTGCTTGCAGAAATGCCACTGTTGCTTTTTGATAGAAGGCACACATGCTTGATGTCTTAATTAGATAGGGGAAATAGTGTGTATTCTCTTAGAACAATGTTTAGCTATTTAGCATTCAGGTTTTTTTAATAATCTTTTAATTCTATTAAATGTGAAAGCAAGTGTATAGAATAAATATTGAACGCATTTCTAGCTTTAATCAGAGAAAAATGCTTCTTTCAGAGGTTATGCTTCAGCTTAATTCCATTTACAGCATTATGTTTTTATTCAGGAGAAAAAAAAAAGAGATGTGATTTCTGAACCTCGAAATAGATCACAAACCCTTGGGTAAGATGTGCTGCAATTGACCTTAATGAGAGAGCAGTACCAATGCTTAAGCTGTTACTTTCTATTGTTATTTTTCTTTGTTGATTCTGCCCAGAGGGTGGAGTTTGTGTCAGAAGATCATGAGGAAAGAGGTGGGGAGAATGCTTTTCAGACAATAAAGACTTGAGTCCATTCATTGTCTGGAGAATCACATTTCACAATAATTACCCGGGGATGCAGGCTGTTTCCACTTACTGTTGATTCACGTGTAAGGTTACATGAGTTTCCCCTTGCACCACTCCGTTGTTTTCTGTGAGCATCAAGACCTTTACAACTCTCTTCGGTACTGGGACACAGATTGCCACGCTCCTAATTCTTATCAACCTGAAAGATATACGAGGTGCTAAACTAATCCAAGTCATTTTACTGTAGGTAGGCTCCATTAGGTGCAGAGGGACAAATGCACGTAGAATGGACCGGAGCCCAGGCTAGCCACCAGCTCTGCACGGTTCGGCCTCATAGGTGGGACAACAGAGACTTGTTAAGAAGCGGGGCTTGGGATGTCCTCAGGGCTTGCTGCATTGCCAAGCTGAGAGCCAGGTGAAAGTAGGGGCTTGTTTCAGCAGCGTTAAATAGCACCAACACATCTCTGCAGGAGGTCCAAGCCAGTTAGCACACTTTTTCAAGAGGTTTTTGAAAATCTAAACCAAATACTCCTCCCGGTCTAGAACTATGTACAGAAGCAGACTGCAGATGTAAAACATGTCTGGGTAGAGAATAAAGCATTAACGAGCTAAATTTATTCATAGAGTAAAACTACTGGCTTCAATTTGGCCCAGTTTCTAGACAGAGACACACAGGTTTCGTGGCGAAAAAGCTTTACTAATTATGTTCAGTTTCTATAAAAATAATGTAAAATCCAATCAAAAGGATGAACGTGTCTCAGGTTCTGTTATCTGACTGCTGAAATTTAAGCTCCCTTCTGCTCTGAGCAGTAGCGCTGTCAAAGCACAGATGCTCCAGTGAGGACACCTTGGAAGACCTGGTGCTGCTGAGTCAGCCTCCCCTCCAAGCCGTGTTACCAGAGGTGATTCAGCCAGACCACCCAGTTGTGTGCTGCCACCCTCATCTTGGCCTTTTTATCTGCTTTTTTCCTCTGTGGTACTGTTCACGAGTAGACAGGAGATACACAGGAAACTAAAGCTTCCATGAACGGCAATACCAAGGTACATAAAAACACTGCAGTGACATTTATTGGAAGAACTGTTGTAACACCTTTTCCAGACATGCAGCTTTCTGGGGTTGTGATATGCCTCTGGATTCTTGCAGCTGCATTACAGGACAGCATCACAAACTCCAGACATCAGCCGTGATGAGGTCATTTTACTCCTTGCCTGCTGCTAGATGCCTTCCCTTTCTTGATATTCAGCTTCCTCACAGCTCACTGTGAATATGCCAAGTACACTTTCTTATCCGAAGTTTAGCAAACTCAACAAAATAGCATGCAACAAACGTTACACGCAGCCAAGTCCTTCAAAGAGGTTTTGAACTAAGCTGTTTACATGTTTCTTGGTCTTAAGTGTTTTGCAGGATACTTTAGCTTTTCTTCTTTCTTATATTCATGTTTGCTTACCATGCTCTCAGATAACATTCTTCAATATGGAAGTTGGCTTTAGGGTTGAAAAGCTGGACAATTTCTTTGAAGTGTTATCAATGATAATTTAATTTCCTGCATTGCTCTTCTACTGCAAGCTAGTATCTGTGGTTGAAAATGCTTCCACTCTTTTATCATTCAGAGCACCTCCAGCAACAATCTGAAGGTTTTGACAGGATCTCCTGGAGTTTTAGTATTTGGGGCTTTTACTGACTTTTTAAAGCCTGTGTTTCTGCAACTCTACCTACAAAAGACGTAGTGTCATTTACGCTCCATAGTTAAAAAAAGCTGGTGAGGAATGCACATTGTGTCAGGTCTTCAGTGAGTACATACGGCCTCTATATGGGCAAAAAAGAGGGCAAAATAACAATATACAGCATATCTACATGCCCATTCCAGTATGTCTGAGGCATCTCTTTTACTGAGTGCATTATGAATACCTAGCTAGGCATAAATAAAATATGACTGAAACATAATATACAACTTTCCAAATATATAAAAGCTATTCTGTGATCATCAGCTACTAATTAAAAATGCATTGGGCCAGCAGGAAGTGTTTGAACACAGATTTTATTTATTGATTATGAATGTTTCCATTCGGAACACAGAACTGCTCCTGTTTCACCTTACCTCCCTAAACTGTCACGTCCACAATGCTCTGCAATGCTGTCTAACACCTTGGTTTTCTTGTCTTGGTGGTGGTGGGTTTGTAATTTTGGGGTGGTTACACTTAAGTTAGAAGCTGTCCATGTGTTTTCTCGTGATGTTTTTGTCTGGCATCATTGTGGATTGTTGTTTGAGTCAGGCTACCCATGTTCAGAAGGTAGTTTACAATGGGGACCACCAGGTTTGAATTATTGCCGACAGGAGCATTTTGCTTCCCAGTCCTGTGGCTTAAACTTTATGGTGATACTGAGGATCTTTTGGTGGAACTGATCTTTCAAAGGCACGTTATGAGTCTTCTTTCCTTCCACTTTGTTTTCTTAGTAAAACAAGGAAGTACAGGAAAACTGTGACGTTACACTAAGTCTGCACATACCTGCCTTGGGTATTTCAAGTGCTGTAATTCCAGAGTAAAGCATTTCGCTTTTCTTTACCACTTATCTTTATGCCAAAATAGGTGTCTCCAGTTCAGTGTTTCTCCGGTGACACTGACACGCCGTTGCTAACTGGACCCTCTTTCGATCCCCGGCGAAGCGGGCAGGTAGCGCGGCTCCCGCCGGGGCCCCTCCCCCCCGGGCAGCCTCGGGGGCAAGCGGAGAGGGAAGTTAACCAACCCGAGGCCCCAAACCGCCCCGGCTGGGCCTCCAGCGGGGCGCGGAGACGGTGCGGCAGG
>NW_010521440.1:147894-159820 GCF_000687285.1 Phaethon lepturus | reverse complement strand
TATATAAAAAAAAGATGTATTTTAGTAAGCTCATCTTCTGTTTATCTAACCACAAAGATGTGGGTTTCTTTTGCTTGACAGTCAGCGGTTAGCTATCTTTGCTGACATGGATTATCCTATTTGAGATTTTTTTTTTTCATTGTTTAGTTTGTTTAGCTTTAAAATCTTTTATGCTCAAGTTACCTTAAGGAAAATCTTAAGACAGCAAGTAAATAAATCCCAAATGCTATGAATTCTGTGATGTGTGCTCCAAATCCCAGATGGGAATGTGTCAGGAGGAAAGAGATCAGCCATGAGTGTTTGTATATGAACATTCAAACATGTCTCTTTCCTGTCGACTTTGTTGTCTTCCAGTTAAAGGTTTTCTGGTTGGTATCCTCAAGCAGATAAAGGGCTAAGTATGACAAGGAGAGCAGGCAATTCCTTCTCAGCAGCTTGGAGCTGCTGTGTCACATCAGCCCTGTGACTGCTGGTGGCAAGGAGGAGGTTCTTGAGCTCTGGTGCTAGCATGTCCTGTACCATCTGAGCACTGTTTTATCTTTTGCTCTCTGTGAAGTTTTTCCATCACTGCCAGCAGGGCATGAACCTGCCGAAGTTCCAGTTGAGGGCCAATGTGAGACAAACATCCTCTGAGAACTACGCTACTAGATCCCTGTTGATCTCAACCTGTACTGCTGATTTTCCTTTGCCCCAGTGAAAAGAATCCACACCAAGTCAGTCTGGCTTGTCTTGAACTAGGTTTCCTAGGGCAGTTGCAATTTAGTGTTACTTCTTGGCATCCTTCACCTCCAACTTGAAAAAAGTATGTCTTGGTGATTAGATTTTTTTTCTTTTTTTTTTTAAGCTTTTGAGACTTGCCTAGATAGAAAGGTGATAATAACTGAATGTTGCTAAGGCAATTTCCATTGTTTTAATTACTTCTTTTCCTCTTTCACAGTAAATCCCTGGAAGTTCAGTTTGGCATTAGAGTGAAGAAACACATTAAAAATTCAGTAGTTTAATAGCTCATGCAATAAATAATTAAAACAGATATACCTCTGAATTTCTTATGCAAACATTGTGTGATAGTATATGAATTGGGTACTGTATGTATCTTTGTGTACCTGTCTATGCAAGTACCTTTATTGTACTTGTCCCTGCAAGTAATCTTACCCATATGCAGTATTTGTGTATGCCAATTTGTTCTTTGCACAGAAAGCATTCTTCACTGTCTGGAAGTTTTGCCCAAACTGTACTCTCACTTTCAATGCTTTCATTGAAGATTGTAGAATAGTGAAAGGTAAAGAATTGCTCCAGGAATTCATATTCAGAAAATGCATTAAGATGCAGGCAAAATTGCGTTTTTGTGGATGTGTTAGGAGAAAAGAAAATCTCAACTGTAAAAGTCTGAAGGCAAGAAGCATGTGTATTCAGGAGGGTAATGCTGGTCTGCTGTGGAAGATACACATCTAGCCAGCTGGAGAATAAAACTGTAGCCAGTGCCAGTAGTGTGAGGACAGGGGACAGATCTCAGCTAGCAGAGCTGTGCTGTTCCAACATGTTCAGCATGTCTGCACCTCCTCCAGTAACACAGCACTTGCCTTTGTTGGCTTCCTTCTCAGTTTGTATGATACCCTCCAGGCCAGTCCCTGACAGACGTGCAGCCAGACTGAACTGGACTGTCAGCTGCAGAAAGCATCAACAGAAAGGATCTGATTCTGCAGAACAGGCAACAGCAGTTGTGATGTTGCAGAAGGTGACCCAAATGTGTTTCATGACTTCTGTCCTCATGAGATTTATCTGCCCTTATTTAGAAGTCACTAGTGATAAAATCCCAAAAGGGAGGATGACAAAAATCAGATGACTGGTGTTCTTGCAGGGGTGATGTGTGGCCTGATCTACTTGTATATATCATGTATTGCTTACACCACCATGATGACTGGTTTCAGTGGTACAGGCAAGAAGGGTTAATGTCGCCCTTTGGCAATGGTACAATTCTTAAATCCCACGTAAGGTCCATTTAGAGAGTTTCAGTGAGACTTCAGCAGTGCGTAAGACCTGCCAAGAGTTTTTGCGCTGGAGGAGTACGGGTTGGCAGGATCAGCCCTAACACGTTAAGTGCTGTTTATGATATTATTATTGCTTTGTGAATTCATTTCCCGCAGAGACAGACTAGAGATGCAATGTTCAGATTCAAACTTCCTCTGTGCTCTGGGGTGTCAGCTCCGTGGTTTAGATTTGGGCATATGTCAAACTTCTAGTTACTAACAGCAATACTCAGTATTGTGTTTATAGACTATATTATAAACTGTACGGAGAATGCAGACAGTTGATTTTCATGAAAAGGCTAGGAAGATGCTATTTTCAAGAGTAAAGGAAACATAATCACCCTTCATAGGTAAGATATGTTATTTACACTATGGGGATTCATGTCAGTACATTTTAAGTAAGTTGCTTGGCTGAACTTGTTATCTAGCTGCCAAGAACGGAAGTGAGAGAGAAGAGCCAGTGAGAATTATTGGACTCTACGCTCCAAACTTACATCATGTAAACATTTACAACATGACTTTTATTTTCAGCATTGACCATTCCGGTGGGGGCCTCTGTTGCTTTATTACTGGCAGACTGCTTTTGATGGCACTTTTTGGCTTATTTGTGAGGATGCAGCAAGCCAACAGACCTGGAACTACATGATATTTGCAACATGTACAACGAAAACTTGTAGTCATCCCTTTCTCTCTCCAGGTTCCCAGCCACAGCCAGCTGCTTGGGTTTTTAAGCATTTCCTTATGCCCCTGCTGTTAACGCTGACTTGCAGTGACCGATGGTCCCACCCTGCTTTCTCAGCATATAGTGGTGAAATCGATAATCATGCATGAGAGAGAGAGAAAGAGGCTGACTTTTCCATTTCTCCTTAGTCTCACGGTTACAAAAAAGGATATAAATTCCGAGTATGTTACTTTCCATTAAAGAATAGCAACAGATAACAACTTGCAGTATACCTGGTGACATTTACCTCTGGACACGAAACAGTCTTTCATTACAGTCTAGCCTTCCTGCTGCTATCAGTAGTGCTTTCCTCTCTCATGGTATCAGGATGTGTTCTTCTGAAATAACTTAAGTTCATGTCGAGCGTGCAATGCATAATTCAGATTCATAAGTTACCAGTTTCTTTCAGATGCATGTTCTCTGTAAAACAACACAGAGCAATGCAGACCAGTGGGGAAGAGGAGAATAATTCATGTTTCTTCCTGCAATGCAGTTTTCAGATTTCTGATGATGCTAAAAGTATCTGACCCAGTGCAGTTATGTGGGTGAACTCCGTAAGTTTTTCTTAACATTTGTTGCAGTTCATCAGTTTGTACCGTTCAGTCTGTAGCCACAGCTCAGTTTATACACAAGTTTTGTTTGTTGTTGTTGTTTTCAGAGCCCCTTAATGCTCCTCACTGACCCTTTTATAAGCTATAACTTTTGCTCACACTCCATAAGTCAGGGAGTCTTTAGTAAGAGAGCCTATCAAGAAAAAAAATCTGGGATGCTTTCCAGGGAAAGGCATGTATAATAGAGAATTCTGGCAGTTTTTCATCTGGCACTAATTTATTATTTCAAGCTGGCTTGTTCTTTAGACTATAATAAACAGTATTTTACATCTAACAAATCACTCTTAATATCTCTGACCTTGACAATGGGTATCTAGTATGGGTTTAAAAGAAAAGCCTCTAACCAGAAATACAGTGGGTCACAAACTGATGTAATCATAGTTCTTCTTTAAGTTTCAGCATTTCTAGTGAAACGAAAGACATGTGGAAGAATAGGTTGTTTTAATAAACATCTACTATCTCCAGCTATGCCATAGATGCTAAGTTTTGGAGAGTACAGCCTTTATGTTTAGTCTAAAAGGATTTAAACGACGTAATCATGGAAGAAGATATTGGATTCAATGAAGTGAAGGCAGCATTTTGCTGAAGTCAGGAGGCTGCTGTTTGTGTACCCTTAAGAAATCAAAGAAATATTGTATCAACACACTTAAACTGTGTTTAGATGGAAGTTGCATTCATTCTTAAGTTCCTTATTATCTCAAAGAGAAAAGGATTGTTCTTCCTTTTATTAAAAAGCACACATAAACCCCCAAAAGAGAACAGTGTCAAAAGGTTCTCTGCACCACTGGGACATGTTGTATTTCTCTTTAAAGACATGTGGTATCTAGGGAGTTGCTTGTCAGGTCGCTGGATGGGAGAAAGAATGAGAAGTTGAAACATATCTTGATTAAAGAGCAGCAGAAGACGGCTTGCTTCATGATCCAAGCAACAATTTGACTCTTTGACTCTTTCCTGTTCCTTACTACTAAGTGTCTCCCTTGAATACTTCAGATTTATTGAACCATGATACTGGTCACTAGGCAGAGGTTTTTCATCTTTTTCCAGTTTACATAATCTGCATTTTTAAGTCCTAAACTAATTAGGGTAAATGTAACACAGGTAGATGCTTTGCATAATTTACAAGCAGTTGCTACACAGGCACACACATACACGGAGCCACACACAAAGTGTGTCAGTTTACATTGTGATTTGGATTGTCTTAATCACTTCATTGATAAAAGAAAGCTGTAAGCCCTAGCTAGTTATGACCATTCAGGTTGTAAAGAAATGACTTCTTCTTTGTGTAATACTATTAGTAAACCTGCTCCCGGGAATGCTAACCCACTGTTTCTCTTAATAGCCTGCACCTGACTTCAAAGCTCACTGAAATTAAGCTTATTAGTTCTACTCATGTTGTTATTATGCAGACACCTGTTCAATGATAGTTCTTGTACTCTTCTCCCTCTCTCTCCCGCCCCCTCCCCCCGCCTTCCTTCCCTCTCCAACCCTTAAGGTGAAACTTGGCTTTGCTGTGAACTCTTTTGATTTCAAAAGTTAGGAATTGCTAGTTCTGTTTCTACCCTGCACTACTGGTATTTTTCTAGGGCATGAAGATGGCAAGTGGTTCTGAAAAGAAATGGTAAATGTTTGTTGCAGAATATTAGGCAGCCCTTTCTATGATGTTAATGCTTTAGTGATTAGATTAGTTTGGTATTGCTGCTCCTTAGCATTTTCTTCCAACAACTTAAATGTGTGTGCATGTGTATTTAAAATAATGTTTGCAAAGATGTTTTTGATAGCAAACCTGCATGACATAAGAAGGTATCCTTGTTTTATTATTCTGGAGGGTAAATAGAGCTTTCTAACAGTGTAAATTTAAGGTTGTCTGGATGTGGTATTATTAGATTTTAAGATGACAAGAAAAGAGAAGTTGTGACAGTTGGTAATAGCTTTCCAACTATTAACCATTTTCTACTTAACCTGTGTAACAGAGGAGAACTAGCTGACCTTTTCAAGCTCTGATATAGAGGCCCCAAAAGTCTTGCTCCAGCAACTCTGTAGTCAGGGATGTGTGCACAATATGAACACACTCAGAGAATTTAAAGAGCAGTCTATTATGATTTTTTTTTTTAATATGGATGTTGGATAAACCCTGTGTGTCTCATTCATGCACACACTCCTTTGAAGCCAGAAGATTGATTGTATGAGCAGAAATTGGTTGAATGTATACAAAATGTCATGTAAATTTACAGTGTTAAATAGAAGAATTAGAATAATTGTAAAATGTGCAGACATCCAGTCACGTTGGGTAGCCCCAGTCTGGTCATTGCAGCAAGGAAATTAGCTTTCTGTCTCAGCTGTTGAGCTAAACTTAGTCAAACACTTGTGGTATCTGAATGCATGGAAAAAAAAATAGCTTTTTAAAGAAACAGTTTAGCTAAAAATGTGCCAGATGTTCAGATTAAAATACCAGTTATCCAATTTTCTTGTGAAAAGTTAATCTCCTCTTACATTTAAACCATGCTGTGTTATGTGAGGTTATACTGGAGTACAACATGAAGGGATGGAGCATGCCATATTGTCAGCAATACAATGGAGTAGCTTATATTTGAATGGAGAAACACATTTTCAGATTTGTTGCCAGGAAGATTTGCACATTTTATGTTTCATCGGGAAAGTCGACCAGATTTCACAAGCCGTGCTGTTGAAGAACAAATTAACACTGACTGAGGCCAATGCCGTAATATTTTCCCTCAAAGTACAGCCTACATATTAATTAACATTTGTAAAGCACTTTGAGGTGCTGGATGAAAGGCAACGTAGAGTACAAAGTTGTTGCTATGATTAATTAGTTATCACATTGGACATGTGAAGAGTGTTGCAGACTATTATTTATTAATTGTTGCTTTTGCCTGTGGCTGCCTTTGTTCCATCCTTTACCTACTGTGTTACTGCCCTTATTAATCACATTCTTTGGCCTGGAAGGGAATGCTTTGACCTGCATGGCAAAGGCCATAGACTTTCAACAAGCGATACCTGCAGGAAACCGGTATCTTCTACTTGGGTACCAAGACATCTGACCTTGATGTAAAGACTCCAGTATCACATCCTGAACAACTTGGTTAATCACCTGCACTATTAAAAATGCATGGCATGTATTTTCCCTGTCTAAAACTCCTGCTTCTGTTATGTCGTTTTATGCGTTTGTCTGTACTTCTATGGTAATATCCAGTTAAAACATAAGAAGCAAATTTTCCAATTTTTCAAGTGGATCCCCATGTGAATGCAACTGGTCATCAAGGGGGTAATAATCTGCTTTGTATGGATGAGATTGGATCTCATTGCTAAGAACAGGGAGCATATTCATTGAAATACAGCCCAGTCCCATGACCCTTGATCTCCACACTAGAAAACCTCTCAGTAGCTCAGTTCAGCATGTTTTCTTGGCTTTTCAGGAAACTAGATTATGGATAGAAAAGCCCAGTCTATGTTCCCATTAGGCCTATAGTTTTTCTGAAATGACCTTTGGCAGAAATCAAATCCAGAGTGTGGCTTGGTGTTTTCAGGGCTATGAAGTAAATACTGCTACTTGTTTTGTCCACATAAGTCATGGAAGTTGAGAGTGGGTACTTGCTTCTCTTTCTCCCTTACTTATTTCTGTGGTTTGAACAATAAAAATAGAAAACCTGTATGCACTAAGATCATTGATTAAAAAAAAAAAAAAAAATTTGGCCTGGAAAGGTCCTTTTGTTGCTATTCCTCCTCCAAGACAGAATCAGATCTGCCTAAAACGTTCAGAGAGCACCTTCTGTAAATGGTCTCCAAGGTACTCACTCTAGTGCTCCAAGGTCACTCTGTTCCCCTGCTACTCTATGTTAGAGAGCACTATCTATTAGTGAGCTGCAACGTTGCTTGATACTTGTCCAAGCAGAAACCTTTTACATACTTGAAAACTCCTTACCTAGTACTTGATTTTTTTCTTGCTTGGAGACAGCTTTAGTTCTCTTGTTTTGTCTGCCACAAATCACAATTTCTAGCTCACTGAATTCCCTCTTTGCTCCACATCTGAGCAGAGCGCTCTAACTAAGGCTACCAGTTGCCCCGTGGAAGGAAGTAACTTTGTCTTCTATGCATAGTACTCCTTCTCACTTCTCAACCTGATGATTTCTCACTTTGCAACAACAGAGCATCGTTCAGACTCCCCTTCAGCCTGCTCTTCGCTGGACTTTCTGTTCCGTGTCTAACAGTCATTGTCACATGTCACCCATCTTGTCCTTCTGGAGTTCCTGACACTTGCAAAATACTAATTGAAGATGCTGTGTAACAGTAAGCCTCTCTTTTGAATAACAGCTTCATTTTCTAATGTTTTTGCCCAACACAAGCCTCAACAGAAAAGAATTTCCTTGTGGTAGTGAGTGCTTGGCAGACTGTGGCAGCAACGGGCATAAAAGTCTTGAATTTACACAGTATTTTTTTGTCTTAAGCAATCCGTTATTACCTTACTAGGTCATTTGACTTATACACAATTTTAGCAGTGATATTTTTATAAAAAGGGGATCCATACACTAGATTTTCTGTATGAATGGCCATCTCATTGCCTTTGACTATGCTATCAGTTGACAGAAAAGGTATGGTTTTATTTTTCTTCCGTTGAAAAGTTAGTATTGCCAGTTCGCTTGGGAGTTCACAGTAAATATACATTCCGAGTAAACAGATGAGTAATGGATTGCTCCCGAGTTCTTTTATGGACATATTGCATTATAGATGCACACTACAATTAACAGTGACTGAATTATTTGTTCAGTATGGGTTGATTTTTATAGCTTACACTATGAATTTATCTTAAAAACAGTTCTTAGGCTAAACAATTGTAATACAACCTAGTGTAGTTTGAGCTGAAAAGAGGCAAGCTTAATGAAGTATTATTAATTTGTATTATTTGAAATAAATGTGTGTTAATTCAATTAAAATGAAAACATAGCAAAAGCAAAAAATCCATTAGTGCTAACAGTATTAAAAAAACTTATATCCTGGTAAAGATTTTCATAACATTGTCACAAAAACTTGTTTCTTGAAGAAATGGCATAAAGTTGTTTCCTATTTTTTAAGCTTGATTAAGGGTAAAGTTCCATTGGAAGGAAACAATACTGATTCAGTGCTGCAGAAATGCCACTTTTAAATTGTCTAAATGGATTGCAGCTGACAGTCAAAAGAAGTCCATGTGCCTACTATGGTCACTATATCAGCACCAGATATGAAATATGGAGGCTGGCTGTAGCAGACTTGCTTCGTCTGGGTTCTCTTAAATCTCTCCTGCACTGAGGGCAGGCTTCCATTGCCCAGTTGTTCCTTACCTGTTCCTAGCCACTCTTTGACCCACCGAAGAGACTTTGAGAGATTAATTTAATTGAGAAATGATTTATTATTAGTGTCTGATAGGCTTCTGTCAATACTTACTTTCTTTGTAGTACTCGTCCTTCATTGTATGTCATGTCTGCATACTTAAGCCTGATGAACCTTTAGGACCATTGAGACCCTTCTACACAGACCCTTTGGTGTACGCTCCTCTTCGTAGATGTACTGAAGGTCATCAAATCAGTTACCTTTTTTTACCTGCTGATTCAAAGGCTTTTCCAAAGTCTGATTTCTCTGATTATTAGAAATGGTCTTTCAAATATCAGCTAACATTATTCCAGGCCAGTTTATGTTCATTTGTCAATGGGTAAACACTGTTTATGTGTTTAAATAGATTTTCCTTCTTTAGAGCTTACTCCTGTGGCTGTACTCATAAACAATGATTTTGTCCCCTCTTAGCTGTTGCCAGGCAAGCCAGCTATTTTGCTTTCCTTTTTGTGAGGCTTTCTTTTTGCACCTTTTGTCCTTGTGACCTTCTCTGCACACACATCCTAGTTTCAATGACATATTGAACAAGAGGGACTGGAAACTAGAGATTTTTACATGGCACTGGTGTTTTCCTAACTGCTGGAACAGCCTTTTTTGATCCATTCTGGAAATACAGTTGCCTTTTTAATTTTGGCATCGTGTCATTGCTTCATAATCATTCCATGGGCCAGGTCCTAATCTTTGTTGCTGCAAACTGATAAGCTCCTGATTTATTTCTTTGGTTATTGACCCAGTACTGCATGGCTGGGCCTTTTATGACTTCCAGACACAAGATTTTTAATAGAGTAGCTATTCTGTGACCTGAGGAAGTAAAATGGAACTCTCAAAGAAGACTTATCTGAGGCATGAATACCATGTCATTTATTATGCTCCATGTTCCTAGAAATGACCAGAATACATTATGGTGGTGATGTCTCACATGTGCCAGGCAGTTAGTACACTACACTACACTGAATATTTTAAAATATTTTCTTTAGAAGTAATTGGTTTTTGTTTGCAGATTACTATGGCCTTTTTTGAATACTTTGTTCTTGATATGTGAAAGCTACTTACCTAACCTACAAGTTTTGGACAACCTATGCCTCTGCCTTGTGTGTATATGAATCAATAGGAGAGATCCATACAGAATACAGATTTGTATACAGAGTATCATTAGAGAGAATAAGAGATGGAGGAGAATAGTACAAAGATTTTTACTGGCATCTACTTGAGACCATTGGTATTACTCACTCTTCAACCGTTTATGAGACTGTGTGGCTCTCGCAAGCTCATGCTGATAAAAACCTCATACCATTCCATAGTATCTGGTAATTACTGTGTCTACACCAGGTATTATAAATACAGACAGAGAAGAGAAAAAACAATGCAGTGCTAAAAGATTAAACAATGGCATAATTAATTAGTTGCAATTGATGAATTTGATCATGCCTACAAACACCTTTAATTCCTTAAAAGCTGTTACACAGACAGATGTAAAAGCTCAACCTGTGGAAATGGAGAAAATTCTTGGATTGCCTCACCCTTGCATACATCTTCAAAAGCTATTTCTAATCTTACACAGGCTGTTAATGTGGAGATAGTAGCAGTTATGAAACCTGGGCTAGATTCCAGATATGTTGTATCAAAGTGTAGAATGAAACGGAAATCAATAGTCACTCTTCAAGGAAAGTTATGCCAGAATCGTCCAGTATGGTCTAGATTAATCAAAGCCATAACAGCTTTTTTTCATTAGTAGAACATTAACAAGTAAACAACATTCCTGTTTTGTTATTTAGTTATACTAACCTTTTTCAACAGCTAGGGCCAGTGATAAGTTTGGATTTTCTCTGTTTATAGAAAACTGGTACATCAGCAGATAATAGTACAACTCAATATTTATGGAGTGCTGGCTTTCTGGAAATGGAGGAAACTGGAAGTTATTACTAGAAGAGTTCATTAAAATGTAAACAGGAGTGAGGAGACAGCACTGACAATATTTATTTATATATTTCTTTATTTTTGCTATTGTCTGGTTATACAACAATGTCATGGCTATGGTGTGAAAGTGGGAATTGTTTCAGGCAGAAGCTTTTCTGCTGACCCCCTGAAAGGACGTGAATGCCAGCAGTGTGTAACATCTCTGATTCAGTGATGTATCGGTGTACAGATGTGATGTAACACATCACAGCATCTGCTTGAGCAGGACTTGTTTTCTGATTATGATACATATCTGTATGAAAATTAGAACGGTTCTATTCTTGTGGTATCTGTTGCGGTATTTTAAAAAAGTTATGACAATGGAGAGGCTGAACGATGTGTTTTGTAAATGACTGGGAGAGTTCCTATCAAGTTGAACACTTTAAGGTTACTTTGATTTAATTGACTAGTAGCTGGTTCTTTCTGAATACCAAATAGACAAGTATATTTTAGCTGTTATGTAAGCCTAACAATACATATATTAGAAGATGACAAACTACTTGGCCCATAACAGTGCGGGGGGAAAAAAAAAAAGAAACAATACTTGTTCTACAGAGTTTATTATCTCGATAAGTGAGAGAGATCTTATTCATAATTAGATAGTAAGCCATGTGTATTTCAGTTACCATTTTTAAAATTAACTTCTGAGTTGTGTTGCTCAAGCCTCTGTGAGGAAGGATTTGAATGAGCAGAAGATGGCAGAACAGCACAGATAAGCAAGAAGCGGGAAAGTAAAGCTGTTCTTAGCATAAGGGGGCAGCATGGAAGTGATAAAGGCAAAGACTGGGAGTGTGCAACTCAGTTGATTCAGAAGTTTGCGTATTCTTAAACAGAATTGAAGCATCAAATGTGATATCTAGCATTCTGTATTAACATACTTGTAAGATATAGCAAGATTATGTTCTGCCAACTAAGAGAAATGCAAAAGTTTCAGCTTGCTCATTGTTAAGGTAGAGCCTCTCTCTGCTTTTATAAGAATTTTAAAAGTCCTGTGGTACTTTTCCTCTATGGCAGGGGTTGCCTTGGTGCCAGTGGCCAAGAGCTTTTATCCCTATCTGCTGAGTGCTTCCTGGGACTGGGAGTTCTTGCCCCAGGATTCTAGAGCTTACAGCATTTCTTTGGTATTCTTTGCATACAGCTTTCAAAGTGCTTTTGGATGAAAAGTACTATGCAAATATGCAAGATTAATAATTAAGATTGTGTTAATGTGTAGTAATTGTGCATAATGC